>NW_026111732.1:637153-721860 GCF_024679095.1 Eriocheir sinensis
TCAAGGTCGGACCGGAACTAAGGACTACACAATAAATAAAAAAAATTGTGGCAGGAAAACGTGTAGGTAGAACTGACCATGACTGATGACGGACTAGATAAGTAAACAAATAAATAAGATGAACAAATAAGATAAACAAATAAAAGATAGAGATAGAACTTATTTTTATTTATGCGGATTTTTTATTTATTTATCTACTTTTGCCCTTGAGCTGCTTCCTTAACTGCAAAAAGAAAAAAACGATGGATAGATAAACATAATGATAGATAGCCATGCAGATAAATAGATAAAGAGTCAGACAAATACATGTTCGATCGTTAGATGATTTGATAGTTAGTTAGTTAATAGGTAGTCCAATAGTACCCTTGTATAGTACCCTTAGTTAGATAAGTAGTTAGATAGGTAGTTTAATAGTTCGACATTTTGAATTAGTTAGTTAGTTCGTTAATTTTACTGTATTCTGTATTTGTTTATTTATTTATATATTTGGATTATTTTTTTTGTTTTTGTTTTATTTTATTTTGGTGTTTTTCTTTTTCTTTTTTGTTTCTTTTTCCTTTTCTTTTCTTTATCTTTTTCTTTGTTTTCTTGCTGTTGTTTTTCTTTCTTGATGTTCTTTTATTTCATATCATCCTCTTGTTGATGTTCGTTGGTCTGGGTGAGCCGCTTTCCTCCCAGAAGAGACCCACCCATAATTTTGGTGATGTTAGTTAGGGGCCGAAAGGTGGATGATGTTTCTTATATTTTTCTTCTCTTGATGTGTTTTTCTTCTTGTTTTTCTTTTCCGATGTTTTTTTCTGTTCTTTTTCTTCTTATTCCTTTTCTTCGTGTTTTTTAATGTTCTTTTATTTCATATCATCCTCTTGTTGATGTTCTTCGTTGGTCTGGGTGAGCCGCTTTCCTCCCAGAAGAGACCCACCCATAATTTTGGTGATGTTAGTTTGGGGCCGAATGGTGGATGATGTTTCTTTGTATGTTACTTTTCTTGATGTTGTTCTGTTATTGCTGTTACTTTTCTTTTGCGATGTTTTTTTGTTCTTTTTTCCCCTATTTCTTGGTGTTCTTTTCTATATCATCCCTTTTTGATGTTCTTTGGTCTGGATGAGCCTCTTTCTCCCCAGAAAAGACTCATCCATAATTTTGGAGATGTTAGGGCCTGAAGGTGGATGATCTGTGTTTTTTATTTTATTTTCTTGATGTTTTGTTACTATATTTTCCTTTTTCAGGTGATCCTTTTTATTTTCCTTTTCTTTGGTGTTCCCATCACGTGGATTGTCTACGACATCTAACGAGCACCACAAGCCCCGGTTTATTGTTCGGAATTTGCTCTCCTAGGCAGACTGCCTACCACGGCTGACTCACATGAGTCACAGTCACGTGACCTGGGATGCGCGGATGGAACACCTCTCTGTATATACTCTGGAACGGCCCTCCACGTCCACGTCCACGTCCACGTGAAGCTGGTAATGGATGGCCGGTCAGGCAGACGAATAGCGAGCCCGGAATGGAAAACAGAACCGAGACAGACTGAGAATAAGATAGAGGCGAGATTGGAAAAGTCGCCGGGCTGAATGGGAAAGGATTAAAAGCAGACGGGAGTGAAGGGTGGAGGGCGGGGCGGAGTGGGGGGGCAGGGCGGGGCGGGTTGGGGCGAGGCGGGGATGGGCAAGGTAAGGCTGTTGTGTCCCGCTGAATGATCGCCGCCAGCCAATTAGTTCAGTGACTGCGATGATCTGCTGCTGGAAAGTCTTGGAAATAATTATACGTCCGTTTGCTGGATTTACAGAAGGCAGTGAACTTGTATTTATGATTTTTAGAACGTTCGAAAATATGGTTGACTGTGTTCCTTATCTTTCATATTTAGTTCAGTGACTACGATGATGTACTGCCAAAAAGTCTTGGAAATGGTACGTCCGTAAATGTTCGTTATTTGGTTAATTATATTCCTTGTTTTTCATATTTTGTTCAGTGACTGCGATGATTTAGTGCCGGAAAGTTTTGGAAATAATACGTCCGTTTGCTGTGTTTACATAAGGGAATGAACTTGTATTTACGATTATTAGAGTGTTCGATAATATAGTTGATTGCATTCCTTGTCTTTCACAATTATTCAATGACTGCGATGATCTACGTAGTGCCGGAAAGTCTTGGAAATAAGTGTAGCCTACGTCCCTCAGCACTAACGGAACCGTCACAGTAAATGTGGACAGCATCACGCGTTGGTAGTGTTCCGATTAGTTCCTTGAAATTAGTTTTTAAATAATCAAATATATACATAAATTTCTTTTGCTTTAGTTCCAGTATTACAATATTTATGTTTTTCTCCTCCCATGGAGCACATCTATCCATAGTTGTATCGAGCGGTGTGCAATAATTAAATAACATAATAATAAAATAATAATAATAAATAATAATAAAATAATAAAATAAGCTTCAGGTTTCCCCGTCCTTTTACCGCATACCTGTCCCAAAATGTCACTCCCATGTCCCGCTCGAATCAATTTCAAGTAATTTTTGGTATTCAATGCGTGTATTCTGTCACTGACTGTGTGTGAGAGAGAGAGAGAGAGAGAGAGAGAGAGAGAGAGAGAGAGAGAGAGAGAGAGAGAGAGAGCTACCTCGATGTAATAGTAGTTTAAGGGTAGCGAGAGGGAGACGCCTCGTTATAATAGTAGTCTCAGGTCATAATATAGCCACATCAGGGTAGCGAAAGAGCGCCACCTCGATATAATAGTTAATCAAAGGTCATAAAATATTCACATCAAGGAATGCAGGGGCAGGGATTAGCGTATTTTTATATTTTAATTTAGTTTTATTTATTTTATTCTTGTTTGTTGACCTTGAGAGAGAGAGAGAGAGAGAGAGAGAGAGAGAGAGAGAGAGAGAGAGAGAGAGAGAGAGAGAGAGAGACCTCGAAATGCGAAACCTGGAGTTATTACAGCCATATTTAGACCTTGTATATATTTTGCATTTCTCTCAGCATCAGCCGCGGCGGTGAGCGCAGGGCCAGGCGTCTGCTCGGCGAATAATCCCATTCAATACTTGGATCAAAACTTAACCTCCATCGCTCAAGCAGTCTCGGTAAGTCGCTTAATTAACGTTAGGGAAAAAAGGGTATTAGTATTTCTTTTCTCTCAAACTTCAGGTGTTTTGGGATTTATGGCCGGCAAGTTCAGGCGTGGTGGTCGTACTCACAGGGAGGAGATAATTTTGCTCTGCCTCCACACCCACACCCACACCCACCCACCCACACACACACACACACACACGCACACACACACGCACGCACGCACGCACGCATGCACACACACACACACACACACACACACACACACACACACACACACACACACACACACTACTACCACCACCACCACCACGCAACACATCACAAACAGCTTCCCTCCCTTGACGTGTACACTCCCGACCCTTCACGCCATGCATACTGACGCTAACTTTCCCCCCAGCCGCCTCAAAGCACTCCAACTTGGTAATTCTTTAATGCATACCACAGGACATCCTTTCCCCTCCTCCCTCGGCCGTCTACGCCCGCATAGCTACAGTGCACGGAGGGGCTCTTGAGTGTCATATTCTTCAAACATTCCCGCGTCCAAGCTCACATAGGCTTTCGTAGGAGTTTTGAGCATTTTCATGAGTTGTTTTATGGCCCTGGTGGTAGTTTGTCCTTTCTTCTCTACCCTGAACCTGAAAAAAATACTCATTAGAACCCGACTGATTTTTTTGGCCTTTGAAAATAGTTGATGTGAGAAGCGGAAGCGTCCAAGCTAACATATTTGACAAGGGTTTCATCGGAGTTTTTAGCATTTCCAGGAGTAATTTTATGGCCCTGGTGGTAGTTTGACTATCCTTCTGTACCCTTGACCTGATAAAACACTCATTAGAACCCAACTGATCTCCTTTTTGGCCTTTGGAAATAGTTGATGTGAGAAGCGGAAACGTCTGCGAATTCCATCCCGTCTCTCCCTCACTTCGCCTCCTGCCCGCCCGGTCCACTTCCCGCGACAACACTCACCTCCATTTGCATAACGATAATGACTTGTCTCCCTCGTAATGGAAAACTGTGTCTGCTGGATATGCTTAGCCCGAGTTTTCCTGCTGTTTGAGGGTCGTTCGAGGCAGCACCGGCGGCACTCAGCACTCAACACCTGGGAACTTTGGAGCGAGATAATCTGCATTTTTCCCATGATTATCAGCCTCCCGGGGCAGTGTAATGGTGGCTGTAACCTTAACTCGGGGCAGTGCTCGTTGGCGTTAGTGTTGCTAAAAGTTCCAGCGTTTACTTAATTAAAAGGAGAACAAGAAGTGAGAGGAAAAAAGAAAAAAAGAGAAAGAACAAAACAAACGATGGAAAAGAAAATCATAAATAAAGAAACAGTAGGATGAAGAAATACCGAAATAAATTATAAAAAGGATCAAGGAAGGGAATCATACACAGGATCACAATATCAAGCAAAAGAATGAAAAGAAGGATTAATTAATGAGATAACCGTTGATGTGTACTTTCATTTCTTCTGAAGGCCAATACGATCCTAATGTTACTGAAGCATCCATGTCAGCCCTTTTCTTTTACAGCAAAGGAAACAGCTCAAGGCAAAAAAAATAGAACAGTAATGAAAAGAAAGCCCGCAAATCACTGCTCCTACAAAGAGTTGAGCCTAAGTAACTACGTCTCAATAACAGTTCCAGACCTCTCCAGCTGTGAAAGGGATTTGGGTGTGCGAGCGACCTCTTCCCTCCGACTAAGAAATTATTATATTACCACAAATGCCAGCCTTTGATAGAATGAGCTCATAAGTGAGTAGCGGGCTTTTTTTCACATTTGTTTCCTTTTTTTATGTCCTTGAACTGACTCCTCTGCTGTAAAAAAAAAAGTAACTGCGCATTAAATATCAATTCTAGACCTGTCCAGGTGCTGAAAGGATTAGGTTGTGCATGTGAGCTCTGGCCTTGGACCCAGAAATCATTGTGTTACCGCATATGGCAGCCTTTGATAAAATAATCCCTAAGTAACCGCACACTAAATAACAGTTCTTGACCTCTCCAGCTGTGAAAAGGATTTGGGTGTGCGAGTGAGCTCTTCCCTCCTACCAAGAAATTATTATATTACCGCATATGCCAGCCTTTGATAGAGTGATCTAATTAACTGCACACTAAAGAACAGTTCTTGACCACTCGAACTGTGAAAATGATTTGGGTGTGTGAGTGAGCTCTTACTTGGACCCTGAAATCATTGCATTACCGCATGTCACCCCTTGATAAAATAACCCCTGAGTAACCACATCATAAAAGCAGTTATTGACCACTCCACTTGTGAAAGAGATTTGGGTGTGCGAGTGTAGCAGTGTGGGGGCTTGCTCGGGGTGACCGTTAGGGGTGGAGGCGGCGAGTTAGTGAAGCGACGCGGCCCTGGCATATGCTCCCCGTAAGTTAGTTAGTAACTGAGCTTCCACCTTCGACCCAGAAAGCATTACATCACCGACAGAAACATCATAAATAGAGCCTTAAGTTTTATTTCGATAAGAAACATAATAATTGGGTCGTATTATAAAACATTTCGTCGCCCAAGCGCCCATTTTTGACAAGACTTTCGTAGGAGTTGTGAGCATTTTCAGGGATAGTTGTATGACCCTGGTGGTAGTTTGATCCTTCTTCTGTACAGTGAACCTAAAGAAACACTCATGAGAACCCGATTGACCTTCTTTTTGGCTTTTGGAAATAGTTGATGAGAGGGATGGAAGCGTCTATTAATATCGACCATAGTGTTCAGTTTTCTCTTTCCTATAATTACAGTTCTTGACCACTCCAGCTGTGAAAGAGGTTTGAATGTGCCTGTGAGCTCTGACCTTTGACACAGAAATCACTGTATTACCCCCACAAACCGCACACATAGGTCGGTATTCTCAGACGCTTCCGCCTACGTCAACTATTTCCAAAGGCCGAAAATGAGATCAGTCGGGTTCTAATGAGTGTTTTTAACGTTCACGGTACAGAAGAAGTGTTCATCTACCATCAGAGTCATAAAAGTACTTCTGGAAAAGCCCAAAACTGAACTCCTGGGAAAGCCATGTCAAATGTGTGCTTGGGCCCCGAAATGTTTAAGAATACGACCCATGGAGTCTTACATCTTATTTCGGAGAGAAGAATTTATTGTATTCAGTTTCCTCTTTCCTTGCTGAGGTGGAACGACCGTCAGGAAAATTTTTGCAACATGACTGTATTTCCAGATTTATGCAATGTAAAACTCTTGCAAGGACGTATCTCAAACCATCTCCGACATGCTTGAGTGAGTGTATTCGGCCTCCTCAGAGTGGTCAGGGAAATAGCTTGAGTCAGGGTCAGCGCAACGTAACTCCCTCATCTTAATATTTACTAAAGTAAAATTACAAAGTCTTGGCGGCATTTGACTGATGTAACTTCACCTCGGTTTAAGGACAGACCGTCTACATAGTTCGAACCAAAGAGTCTGTGTGGTCCAAATATCTATGTAAATCTATGCATCCTCGACCCACCACCACCATCATCGCCACCACCACCACCACCACCATCGCCACCACCATCGCCACCACCACCACCACCACCACCACCATCGCTACCACCACACCACCACTGCATACTCTGGCGCAGCACAAATTAAGTGAGACTTTTTCACTACCATTCCGCCGGCCTGTGTGTGTGTGTGTGTGTGTGTGTGTGTGTGTGTGTGTGTGTGTGTGTGAGAGAGAGAGTTAGATTGCCTGTCTACCTGTCTATCTGTTTGTTTGTTGGATTACATGGCCGGGGTGAACCTCCCTCTTTTTTACTCTCTCTCTCTCTCTCTCTCTCTCTCTCTCTCTCTCTCTCTCTCTCTCTCTCTCTCTCTCTCTCTCTCTCTCTCTCACACACACACACACACACACACACACACACACACACACACACACACACACACACACACACACACACACACGCACGTCTCCTCGCAACCTTCGCCTTTCTAGAGTGTAGGTTTATTTATATATATATATATATATATATATATATATATATATATATATATATATATATATATATATATATATATATATATATATATATATATATATATATATATATATATATATATATATATATATATATATATATTTTTTACAGCAAAGGGAGACAGCTCAAGGGCACAAAAAGTAAACATTAATAAAAAAAAAAGCCCGATACTCGCTGCTCCTAAAAAGAATCCAAAGACGTGGCAGAAAGATAAGTCATATTCGGGAGGAGATGTGACCTGATACCCTCCTCTTGAAAGAGTTCAAGTCGTAGGCACGAGGAAATACAGAGGAAGGAAGATTGTTCCAGAGTTTACCAGCGTGAGGGATGAAAGAGTGAAGATGCTGGTTAACTCTTGCATAAGGGGTTTGGACAGTATAGGGATGAGCATGAGTAGAAAGTCGAGTGCAGCGGGGCCGCGGGAGGGGGGGAGGCATGCAGTTAGCAAGTTCAGAAGAGCAGTCAGCGTGGAAAATTTTGATAGAAGATAGAGAGGCAACACTGCGGCGGAATTTAAGAGGTAGAAGACTATCAGTATGAGGAGGAGAACTGATGAGACGAAGAGCCTTTGCCTCCACTCTGTCCAGAAGAGCTGTGAGTGGAGCCCCCACACATGAGATGCATACTCCATACGAGGGCGGACAAGGCCCTGTATATGGACAGCAACTGTGCAGGGAGAAGAACTGGCGGAGACGGTACAGAACGCCCAGCCTCGAGGAAGCTGATTTAGTAAGAGATGAGATATGAAGTTTCCAGTTGAGATTTTGAGTTAAGGATAGACCGAGGATGTTTAGTGTTGAGGAAGGTGATAGCTGGGTGTTGTCAAAGAATAGGGGATAGTTGTTTGGAAGATTGTGTCGAGTGGATAGGTGGAGAAACTGTGTTTTTGAGGCGTTGAAGGACACCAGGTTCTTCTTGCCCCAATCGGAAATAATAGTAAGGTCTAAGGCTAAGCGTTCTGCAGCCTCCAGCCTTGAGTCGTTAAGTTCCTGAAGGGTGGGTCTTCTATTAAAAGAAGTTGAATAATGCAGAGTGGAATCATCGGCGTAGGAATGGATAGGACAGTTCGTTTTGGAAAGAAGATCATCAATGAACAACAGAAAAAGAGTGGGAGATAGGACAGAACCCTGTGGGACACCACTGTTAATAGATTTAGGGGAAGAACAGTGACCGTCTACCACGGCAGAAATAGAACGGTCAGAAAGGAAACTGGAGATAAAGGTACAGAGAGAAGGATAGAAACCGTAGGAGGGTAGTTTAGGAAGCAAAGATTTGTGCCAGACCCTATCAAAAGCTTTTGATATGTCCAACGCAATAGCAAAAGTTTCACCGAAACGGCTAAGAGAGGATGACCAAGAGTCAGTTAAGAAGGCTAGAAGATCACCAGTAGAACGCCCCTTGCGGAACCCATACTGGTGATCAGATAGAAGGTCAGAAGTGGAAAGGTGCTTTTGAATCTTACGGTTAAGGATTGATTCAAAAGCTTTAGATAGACAAGAAAGTAAAGCAATAGGACGGTAGTTTGAGGGATTGGAGCGGTCACCCTTCTTAGGTACAGGCTGTGTGAAGGCATACTTCCAGCAAGAAGGAAAGGTAGATGTTGACAGGCAGAGGCGAAAGAGTTTGACCAGGCAGGGTGACAGCACGGAGGCACAGTTTTTAAGGACAATAGGAGGCACTCCATCAGGTCCATAAGCCTTCTGAGGATTGAGGCCAGAGAGGGCATAGAAAACATCATTTTGAAGAATCTTTATAACAGGCATAAAGGAGTCAGAGGGGGGATGAGTAGGAGGAATATGCCCAGAATCGTCCAGAGTGGAGTTTTTAGAAAAGTTTGAGAGAAGAGTTCAGCCTTAGAGATAGATGAGACGGCAGTGTTGCCGTCAGGACTGAGAAGTGGAGGAAAGATGAAGAAGTGAAGTTGGAGGAGATGTTTTGGCTAGATGCCAGAAGTCACAGGAAGAGTTAGAAAGCAAGGTTTGACATTTCTATTAATGAAAAAATTTTGGTTAGTCGAATAGATTTGGCATATATATATATATATATATATATATATATATATATATATATATATATATATATATATATATATATATATATATATATATATATATATATATATATATATATATATATATATATATATATATATATATATATATATATATATATATATATATATATATATATATATATATATATATATATATATATATATATATATATATATATATATATATATATATATATATATATATATATATATATATATATATATATATATATATATATATATATATATATATATATATATATATATATATATATATATATATATATATATATATATATATATATATATATATATATATATATATATATATATATATATATATATATATATATATATATATATATATATATATATATATATATATATATATATATATATATATATATATATATATATATATATATATATATATATATATATATATATATATATATATATATATATATATATATATATATATATATATATATATATATATATATATATATATATATATATATATATATATATATATATATATATATATATATATATATATATATATATATATATATATATATATATATATATATATATATATATATATATATATATATATATATATATATATATATATATATATATATATATATATATATATATATATATATATATATATATATATATATATATATATATATATATATATATATATATATATATATATATATATATATATATATATATATATATATATATATATATATATATATATATATATATATATATATATATATATATATATATATATATATATATATATATATATATATATATATATATATATATATATATATATATATATATATATATATATATATATATATATATATATATATATATATATATATATATATATATTTATTCACTGAGATACCTGTAGGCTGTCTGAAGATCCTCCTGACGTGTGTGTGTGTGCGTGTGTGTGTGTGTGTGTGTGTGTGTGTGTGTGTGTGTGTCTGTGCGTGGGTGTGGATGGGTGTTTACATAATCTAATAACTTATCCATAGAATGTAAACAAAACAAACTTCCCCTGATTTTTAACCCGATAAAATAGCTGAAATATAGCTTGAGAATGTCGTTATTTCCTCGCATCTAGTACAGAAAACTTACTAATTTCCTTGGGCAGCTGGATCCCCCTGAACTCCTAATGCAAGAGTTCACCAGCATCTTCATTCTTTCATCACTTTTACTGGTAAACTCTGTAACAGCCTCCCTTCGTCTGTATTTCCTCCTGCCCACGACTTGACTTCTTTCACGATGGGAGTATCAAGACACCTCGCCACCCGAAATTGACCTCACCTTCCCATATGTTTCCACCCCTTTGATTCCCCTTTCCTTCCCGCCCTTACACACTCTTACCCACTCTTTTACCATCCCTACACGTCTTTATAACGTGCTGACCGCCCATGCTTCCCTTCAAACTCATTCTCCATTCTTTTTTCTTGCCGTCCTCTCTTTTGGCTCCACTACTTTTTTTTTCTATAGGAGCCGTAATGAGCGGACTTTTTTGTTTTCATTTGTTGTTGCCTTTGAGCTGAACCCTTTACTATAAAAAAATACATCCCAGCACACCCACTGCGCCACCACCACCACCACCACAACCACCGCAGGCACCGTCAGTGGGAGGCGAGCCGTGAGAGGGTCGTTGCCTGGCCCACCTGCCGGCCCCGCGCACCTAAGGGGATCACTCCTTCCAAGCGAGTGACGAGATCCCCGGGGGTGAAATTTTAGCTGGACGGTTGCACGCAGAGGTCTTTGGCGCGCGCTCACACACACACACACACACACACACACACACACACACACACACACACACACAGGATTTTTTAATAAGAACTTTTTCGTTTCGATTTCTCTCTCTCTCTCTCTCTCTCTCTCTCTCTCTCTCTCTCTCTCTCTCTCTCTCTCTCTCTCTCTCTCTCTCTCATATCTTTATTATTTTCATATTCTCTCTCCCTCTCCCTCCCCCTCCGCCTCTCCTCCTTCATCCTTCTCTCCCGACTCATAAATCCCCTCACGACTGATTCTCTCCCACAAACTAATTTCTTATATGCTTTCCTCTCCCGCTGCTGCCTCCTCCAGTGTGCGGGGGAGGCGTCCTGAAGTGATTTTTTTTCCTTATTACTTTGTTTCTTGCACTACAACGGCACAGCCCCGAGTCGATGTTCTTAGATGCTTCCGCCTCTCACGGCAACTATTTCCAAAGACCAAAAAGGAGATTAATCGGGTTCTAATGAGTGTGTTTTTTCACGTTCATGGTTTAGGAGAAGATTCACACTACCATGAGGGACATAAAACTACCTCTGGAAATGCCCAAAACTCCTACGAAAGTCTAGTCAAATACGTGAGCTTGGGCGCCGAAATGTTTAAGAATATGACCCAAACAACCCATCAGGAGGCCGAAAAGAAGATCAGTCGGGTTCTAATGAGTGTTTCATCAGGTTCATGGTACGGAAGAAGTGTCAGACTACCACCAGGAACATAAAACCACCCTAGGAAATGCCCAAAACTTTGAAAGCCTTGTCAAATGTGTGAGCTTGTGCGCTTCCTCCACTCACATCAACTATATCTAAAGGTTGAAAAGAAGATCAGTCGGGTTCTAATGAGTGTTTTTGAGGTTCATGGTACAGAAAAAAGGTCAAACTACCAACAGGAACAAAACTACCCATGGAAACACCCAAAACTACGAAGGCCTTGTCAAATGTGAGAGCGTGGACGCTTCCTCCTCTCACATCAACTCGAAAAGGAGATAAATCAGGTTTTCATGAGTGTTTCTTCACGTTCATGGTGCAGAAGAAGGGTCAGACTACCACCAGGGACATACAGCTACCCCTGAAAATGCAGCAACCCCCACGAAAGCCCAGTTAAATGTGAGCGTTTGAGCGACGACGCGTTTAAGAAAGTGGTCCCTGGCATTTTTAAACGGGCTAACTCCTGCGCCGCCCCCTTATCCCGCCCGTACCTTTCACCTTAGTCTCGCTCCCTCGTCCCAGCCTCCGCCGCTCCCCCGCGTCTCATTATCTGTTCAGCCACGTGGATTCACCCTTAGACCCTCGCTCCGTCCTTCCTCTTATATCACCCTTCTCTTCTCATTCTCTTTCCCTTCTCCCTCCTCTTCAGCCTTCTCTCTCTCTCTCTCTCTCTCTCTCTCTCTCTCTCTCTCTCTCTCTCTCTCTCTCTCTCTCTCTCTCTCTCTCTCTCTCTTCTTCCTTCCTCTCTTTCTCTCCCTCCTCTTCTGCCTCTCTCCAGCAGTCTCTCTCTCCACTTCTTTCTCCCTCCTTTCCTCCCTTTGTTTCTCTTCCTCCTCTTCTGACTCCCTCCTTCCCTTCTTTCGTTTTTCTCCCTCCTCTTGTTCCTCCCTCCTTCCATCTCTCTATCTCTCCCCGTCTGCCTCCCTCCTTCCCTCTTTATATCTCTCCCTTCTCTTCTACCTTCCTTTTTCCCTTTTTTTCCTCCTCTTCTTCCTCCCACCTTCCCCCTCTCCCTCTCTCTCTCTCCCTCAGTAAATCAAATTATCCCTCTATGCAGTAATCACGGACCTCGACTCAAAAATCATATTGAAATCATGGCCCCGTTATCCGTAGACTTATTTTGCTTTTGGCTCCTGATTATTATTAATTTCGTTACCTGTGTGTGTGTGTGTGTGTGTGTGTGTGTGTGTGTGTGAGACACACACACACGCTTCTTCGTGACGCAACTGGTAGAGCGCTGCGCTGCCAGGCTTCACGGTCTGACAGGGCGGCGGTTGGAGCCCGCTCAGGCCGGATTCTTTCATTTGGCTGGAGTAGGTAGGAAGACACCTACCGAACGGGCGCAAGCCACTCCCGGTGAAGTATATATGGGAGGTGTGAAGGGAGCTGAAGCCCTCCAAAGACCCTTCCCATGTCCTCACTAACCGTTTCCCTATTGTCTCACCAACACCGGAGAGTAGTTCAGCATGCTCTCTAAAGACAGATCCTCTCTCTATCCACACCACACTACATTCACACAATATATACACCTTTTCCCAAAATTCAAATTTCAAAATGGCGCACCTACATCAAGCCTCGGAGTCCCCGCCTGTGGGCGGGGACCACAGATTCCCCCAGGGTGGACTCCCCTTCTGGCTGCCGACCCGAGAGGTGTCTTGATAACTCCTCGAACCTCTTTCTTCTCAATTTTTGCAACATTCGCGGTCTTCGTTCTAATTTTCATTCTGTGGAACATCATCTCTCCTCCTCTAAACCTCACCTTCTCTTCCTTACCGAAACACAGGTTTCTGAGGCTACTGACAGCAATCTCTACTCTGTTCCCTCCTACTATCTCTATCCTAAATTTCAATCCAAAGCTGGATGTTGCGCCTACGTGCGCAACATCACTTGCTCTCGTGCCCACAACCTTGACTCTTCTGAATTTTCTACCATCTGGCTAAGACTTCATTGTCATTCTATTACTAAATACATCTGTGCTGTTTATCTCTCACCTAACTCTACTAACTATGTAAAATTCTTTGACTATTTGAATTCTAAAGTGAAGCACATCTTGACCCACTCTCCCTTCGCTGAAATCTCCATCCTAGGAGATTTCAATGTTCACCACCAGCTTTGGCTTTCATCCTCTTTCACTGACCATCCTGGTGAACAAGCCTACAACTTTGCTATCCTCAACGACCTAGAGCAGATGGTCCAGCACCCTACACGTATTCCCGACCGTCTTGGAGACCGGCCCAACATCCTAGACCTTTTCCTTACCTCAAACCCTTCTGCTTATTCTGTCAAACTGTTCTCTCCGTTGGGCTCCTCCGATCACAATCTTATTTCTGCATCCTGTCCTATCGCTCCTGTACACCCTCTGGACCCACCGAAGAGGCGATGCTTCTGGCATTTTGCTTCAGCTCGGTGGGACGACCTGAGGATGTACTTTTCCGATTTCCCGTGGAATGATTATTGTTTCCATAATAGAGACCCCTCTGTGTGTGCTCAGCGCATCACAGAGGTGATTGTCTCTGGAATGGAGGCATACATTCCTCGTTCTTTCTCTACTCCTCACGCTAAAAAGCCTTGGTTTAATCACGCTTGTTCTCGTGCTGTCAATGATAGAGAGGCAGCTCACAAAAGGTACCAGAACCTTCAAACTAATGCTAATTATGAACTTTACATTTCTGCCCGGAATCGTGCCAAATCTATTCTCCGACTAACCAAAAACTCTTTCATTAATAGAAAATGCCAAAACCTTGCTTTCTCTAACTCTTCCCGTGACTTCTGGCATCTAGCCAAAAACATCTCCTCCAACTTCTCTTCTTCATCTTTCCCTCCACTCTTCAGTCCTGACGGCAACACTGTCGTCTCATCTATCTCTAAGGCTGAACTCTTCTCTCAAACTTTTTCTAAAAACTCCACTCTGGACGATTCTGGGCATATTCCTCCTACTCATCCCCCCTCTGACTCCTTTATGCCTGTTATGAAGATTCTTCAAAATGATGTTTTCTATGCCCTCTCTGGCCTCAATCCTCAGAAGGCTTATGGACCTGATGGAGTGCCTCCTATTGTCCTTAAAAACTGTGCCTCCGTGCTGTCACCCTGCCTGGTCAAACTCTTTCGCCTCTGCTTGTCAACATCTGCCTTTCCTTCCTGCTGGAAGTATGCCTTCATACAGCCTGTGCCTAAGAAGGGTGACCGTTCCAATCCCTCAAACTACCGTCCTATAGCTTTACTTTCTTGTCTATCTAAAGCTTTTGAATCAATCCTTAACCGGAAGATTCAAAAGCATCTTTCCACTTCTGACCTTCTATCTGATCGCCAGTATGGGTTCGGCAAGGGGCGTTCTACTGGTGATCTCCTAGCCTTCTTAACTGACTCGGTGAAACCTTTGCTATTGCGCTGGACATATCAAAAGCTTTTGATAGGGTCTGGCACAAATCTTTGCTTTCCAAACTACCCTCCTACGATTTCTATCCTTCTCTCTGTACCTTTATCTCCAGTTTCCTTTCTGACCGTTCTATTTCTGCTGTGGTAGACGGTCACTGTTCTTCCCCTAAATCTATTAACAGTGGTGTCCCACAGGGTTCTGTTCTATCTCCCACTCTTTTTCTGTTGTTCATTGATGATCTTCTTTCCAAAACGAACTGTCCTATCCATTCCTACGCCGATGATTCCACTCTGAATTACTCAACTTCTTTTAATAGAAGACCCACCCTACAGGAACTTAACGACTCAAGGCTGGAGGCTGCAGAACGCTTAGCCTCAGACCTTACTATTATTTCCGATTGGGGCAAGAGGAACCTGGTGTGCTTCAACGCCTCAAAAACACAGTTTCTCCACCTATCCACTCGACACAATCTTCCAAACAACTATCCCCTATTCTTTGACAACACACAGCTATCACCTTCCTCAACACTAAACATCCTCGGTCTATCCTTAACTCAAAATCTCAACTGGAAACTTCATATCTCATCTCTTACTAAATCAGCTTCCTCGAGGCTGGGCGTTCTGTACCGTCCATATACAGGGGCCTTGTCCGCCCTCGTATGGAGTATGCATCTCATGTGTGGGGGGGCTCCACTCACACAGCTCTTCTGGACAGAGTGGAGGCTAAGGCTCTTCGTCTCATCAGCTCTCCTCCTCATACTGATAGTCTTCTACCTCTTAAATTCCGCCGCGATGTTGCCTCTCTTTCTATCTTCTATCGATATTTCCACGCTGACTGCTCTTTTGAACTTGCTAACTGCATGCCTCCCCCCCTCCCGCGGCCCCGCTGCACACGACTTTCTACTCATGCTCATCCCTATACAGTCCAAACCCCTTATGCAAGAGTTAACCAGCATCTTCACTCTTTCATCCCTCACGCTGGTAAACTCTGGAACAATCTTCCTTCATCCGTATTTCCTCCTGCCTACGACTTGAACTCTTTCAAGAGGAGGGTATCAGGACATCTCTTCTCCCGAATTTGACCTTGCTTTTGGACACTTCTTTTATTTATTTCTTAGGAGCAGCGAGTAGCGGGCTTTTTTTTATTATTGTTTTCTTTTTTGTGTGCCCTTGAGCTGCCTCCTTTGTTGTAAAAAAAAGAAAAAAAAAGGAGATTGAGTGTGTGGTGTGTGAGGTCCTGGCAGCACCCAGAGATCGACTAAATGAGCACTTGCTCTGTGGGCAGGGTACCTGCTACCGATTACGATCATTACCTGCTGCTCGCGATCAGGCCGTGGTGAATTACACACACACACACACACACACACACACACACACACACACACACACACACACACACACACACAGTTAGCGAAATCGATAAAAATCAGGAGGCAAAAGTACAATAAGTCTACGGATAACGGGGCCATAATTTCAATACACTCTCTCTCTCTCTCTCTCTCTCTCTCTCTCTCTCTCTCTCTCTCTCTCTCTCTCTCTCTCTCTCTCTCTCTCTCTCTCTCTCTCTCTCTCTCTCACACACACACACACACACACACACACACACACAGTTAACCCGCTTTTCTGATTAAACTCTTCTTGTAACGCTCTGGTATATACATGATTTGAGGCGGGCAAGCTTGTACGCGGAAACTGTCATCTAAGGCTTCATCTTTTCCTTTCATGCCCTCGACTCTCTCTCTTTTTTTTCTTTTTTTTTTTTTTTTTAAATCAAGGGTATAGTACGAAGAGGAAGTGGGTTAGTGGTGAGGTACAGGTGGGGAATAGGAAAGACAGTAGGAGTGTACAGTTGTATGGTGTAGGTTCGTTAGTTGTTCTGGTGTAGTTATTGTTTATCGGGCACCTTATTTGTATACCCCCGGCGTGCTGGGGGTTTGTGTGTTTGGATTGTTGGTGTGTAGAGAGCTAAGCTAAGCTATGGCGTCACTTGTGTGAAGTGATGTGTGGGCGGTTGTTCTCGTAGTGACTTCAAGCTGCGCGGAAACCAGGGGTGGACCAAGTTTGTGCTGCCGTCAAGCTCCTTGACGTGGGTGTAGTTCACGTCGTCTTGCTGGTCTAGCTTCTCCCATATCTTTCCGGCCGCCTCCCGTAGCCTTGTGCTGACTAGTTGTACTCCGAGTCTGCGGTGTTGTGCTGCTGTGTTTTCCGTGTACGGGTATTTCTGTCCGGTGGCAAATCTCAGCGCTTTGTTCTGCAGCCTCTGAAGCTGTAACATCTTGGTGTGTTAAGCCATGTATGTCGGGGTGGGTGAGTAGTCTAGTATAGGAAGTATCTTAGTCTTTACTAGATACAGTTTGAGCCGCTCTGTGAAGTGCCAGAATCTGTTTAGTGATGTGAGGGCTGTTTTAACTTTCATGGTTTTGTCGTTGACGTGTTTAACGATCAGGCTTGTGGATGTCACTGTGTGGCCTAATATCTGGCATTGTTTTTGGTGGGAGATGGTGTTGCCCTGTATTTGTATGTCATTTAATTTTTTCCTGCCGAGTGCGACCACAGCGAACTTGTCTGTGTTTGTTTTGATCTTCCATTTTTTTTCAAATGTGTTGAGTCTGTTCGCCTCCCGCACGACCAGGGCGTCATGGTGGTCTAGGGTACCGTTGGAGGTCACTATTTGTGTCGCGTCGTCAGCATAATATATATCCATACAGCTTCTGTTATCAGACCGGGGCATGTCAGAGGTGTAGGTGATGAAGAGCGTTGGTGATAACACGCTGCCCTGTGGCACGCCGCTGTGCAGGGGGATCTCTCTCTCTCTCTCTCTCTCTCTCTCTCTCTCTCTCTCTCTCTCTCTCTCTCTCTCTCTCTCTCTCTCTCTCTCTCTCTCTCTCTCTCTCTCTCTCTCTCGTTCATTATTTCATGCACAGTTTTCTTTCTCTCTTTCCGCTCACTTTTATGAAGTATTTAATTATCTCCCTCTTTCTCGCTTCCTTCTTCCTTCTCCGCCACCTTCGCCGTTTTCGTTTCTTCCTTTCCTTTCTCTCTCCTCTTTATCGGTTATTCTGTTTCACTCTTTCCTTCTTTCTTTCCTTCCTTCCCCTCGTCCTATACTGTGTTTCTTTTTTCGTCTCTCTCGACCCTCGCAGAAATTATATCATGTTCGCGTTTTTCTTATCTCAATGTTCTGGTCTTGTTTTATATATATTTCTTTAAGGTGTGTGTGTGTGTGTGTGTGTGTGTGTGTGTGTGTGTGTGTGTGTGTGTGTGTGTGTGTGTGTGTGTGTGTGTGTTCTTTCTTACTTGCGTACGTACTAAATAGAAAAGGACGTACTAATAGGTTAATAATATACCCAAATCCGTTTTTTTTTTTTTAGAGGAGTTTTCTCGCGCCCATTTTTGTTAACGTTTCCCTAGATGATTTATGCGCCCAAGACCATCTCACTCCTTCTTCCTTCTCCTCCTCCTCCTCCTTATCCTCCTCCTCCTCCTCCTCCTTCTCCTCCTCCTCTTAATCATCCTCCTCCTCCTCATACTCTTCCTCCTCGTTCTCTTAGTCCTCTTCCTCCTCCTTCTCCTAGTCCTATTTCTCCTCCTCCTCCTCTCTCTTCTCCTCTTCCTTCTCATTCTCCTCTTCCTCATACTCCTCCTCCTTCTTCTCCTCCTCTTCATCATCATATTTATCATCACCCTCATCCCCATCTTCCTTCTCTTATGTCCCCTCCTCCCCCCCTGCCTCCTCCTCCTCCTCCTCCTCCTCCTCCTCCTCCTCCCGTGACCCTCCTCCAGTACCTCTTCCGGGGCTCTTGGTCTGCACATGACGTGGCGGCGGATTATTTCTGAACAAGTTTCCGAAGAGGTGCAGGTTGTGGGAGGGGCTTGGAATTCCTTCTCCTCTTCCTCCTCCTCCTCCTCCTCCTCCTCCTCCCCCTTCTCCGCTGCCTCCGTCACCATCGTCGTCGTCGTTTTTTTCGCCTTCTTTGGGGTCGTTGTTGTTAGTGGTGGTGGTGTTTTGTTTATTTATTTTTGGTTGTACTATTTTCTATCATCTTTACTACTACTACTACTACTACTACTACTACTACTATCATTACTACTACTACTACTACAACTACTATTATTACTACTACTACTACAACTACTATTATTACTACTACTACTATTATTACTACTACTATTACAACTACTATTACTACTACTACTACTGCTACTACTACTACTACTACTACTACTACTACTACTACTACTACTACTACTATTATAACTACTACTAATCCTAAGATGTGACATGTATATTATTATTGATATATTGAAGATACGCTCATCAATGATACATTCGGCAAGTCAACATGTGTGTGTGTGTGTGTGTGTGTGTGTGTGTGTGTGTGTGTGTGTGTGTGTGTGTGTGTGTGTGTACGGGTGAGCCTCGCCGTTGTTAATTATTCACTCTTTGATGTTTTTAATCACGGCCGTCGTGCGAGTGTCTATCTGAAGTTCAAGGAAGCGAGCGAGTGTTTTATCTGGTCTTTTTTCTCTCTGTTTGTGTTGCCTTATTGTTATTTCCCGCATGTTTGTTGTTGCCGCCGCCTGCCTCGTCGGAGTGGCTGCGTGTGCTGCCGACGCGTCGTTGCCGGCTGCTGAAACGTGTCAGAATCCAAAACTGGGTGAAGCCACGACGAAATAAGTCGCGCCGAACGCTGTAAAGAAACGCGCGTCTCGCCTCGCCTCGCCCCAAGCCTTAAGTGGATACGGTCGCGGCGTTTATCTGGAAAAATATTTCTCGTGAAAGGAAGGAAGGTGGAAGTTTCAATAGGAAGAAAGTTTGGTACACAATAGTTTTTTCTAAGTTTTGAGAAATGCGTATTATTAAATGGAAAATAGATAACCATGCACGTCGTAATGAGAGGAAAGAGAACACATGTCATAATCAACTAGCAATATGTAGACTTCATCAGAGCTGATGAAGTTTCCAAGCGTGATTATGTCTGAGTGTGTACGTTGCCGGCGGTTCATTCCCGATGTCGTCGTGTGATAAGTCTTATATAATACACATGTTAGCCTGGCAGCACTCAACCCATGTCTGCCAAACGTGAGCTGAGCAGGAGTGCTTGACAAAGACCCAAGGCACATAGAAAGAAGAAAACAGAGACGGTAATTGTTGTGTAACTTCAACGCGGGAAAATTGAATATTGGCAATCGATTTTTTAGGCGCTTCCGTGGTCTAGTGGTCAGCGTGCCTGTCTACTTTTCCGCGGGCCCGGGTTCGAATCCCTGTCCGGGCAGTCGGTGTGCAGCTCACCCAACTTTTCGTTCTGCGGGACGCGCGTTTCTTTGCATTGTTCGGCGTGACTTATGTCGTCGTGGCTTCACCTGATTTTGTATTCCGACACGTTCCAGCAGCCGGCAAGGACGCGTCAGCAGCACACGCAGCCACTCCGACGAGGCAGGCTGGTCGATGAAGGGGTGCCCGGGGAAACCTTGGGAAGGTAAACTGTGGCAATCATGAATATCACATTGGCCCGTGTCCCGGGGTGACTGGTTCTTACCCACCACCACAGGCTCAAATGGCCAACGAATCGGAGATGAGCACCGCAGCCACGCGCAGCTATAACTTATGCGCCCACCTTTGTTGTGCCAGACCCGCCTGATGGGCGAACCTCCCATAACTTTACCATCTCGTTGTCGCGGGTTCGATCCCCGGTGCCGGCAAAACCCTTTCCTTGCCTGGATTAATTTATCGTGTTTCGTGACACGCTGTGATTATGTAGAGATATAGTGGAGCGGAAATTCGGGCAATACACCTTCACCTTAATTGATTTCTGGCTGAAGTGCGTAACAGCTGACAAAGGAGAATGAACAGGAAACGAGAGGAAGAGGAAGGAGAGTAAATGCAAACGACAGAGGGGGAAAAAATCTCTTGGAAGGACGATTTTTTGAGAAACCTCCGCACTCCCACGCTGACACAACTTCCTACTTAGACGAGGCCTCCGCTCCTTGCCTCTCCTCTCCTCTCCTCTCCTCTCCGCCTACCTTTCCTCCTGCACTCAAACGCAAGCCTCCCTCCCTCCCTCTCTCCTCTTTTTGCTACTCTTATTCTCTCCTCCTTTTCCGTCTCTGTCGTTTTATGCTCCTACATTTCCATTTCTTCATACTTCTGCTCCTCGTCCTCCACCTCCTCAACCTCCTCCTCCTCCTCCTCAACCTCCTCCTCCTCCTTCTCCTCTTCCTCCTTCTCCTCCTCCTCCTTTTCCTCATCCTACTCATCCTGGGCCTCCGCCTCCGTCTTCTCTTCTGCCTCCGTCTTCTCCTCCTCCTCCTCCTCCTCCTTCTCCTCCTCCTCCTTCGTCTTATCTTCCGGCTGCGTAGTAAGAAAAAAAAGTAGCCCTAAAAAATAGTAAACGAGATTATCAACAAAAAAAAGGCCACAAGTAATAAGTTTGGGGATTTTTTTCTTTATCGTACAATTAACAGCGAAAGGAACCTCGGCCAAGAGCTCTAAGCCAGCCTTCAGAGAGATAGATAGATAGATAGATAGATAGATAGAGAGATAGAGAGATAGATAGACAGATAGGCAGGCAGAGAGAAGCAGAGAGAGAGAGAGAAAGAGAGACAGACAGACAGACAGACAGACAGGGAGAGATCGTATTCTCATGAGTGTGTTTTCACGTTCATGCTACAGAAGCTTTGTCACACTACCACCAGGCTCACAAAACTACCCACGGAAAGGCCCACAACCCATACGAAAACTGTCAAATATGTGTGTGTGCTTGGGCGCCGAATTGTTTAATAAGAATATTGCGCACTACTGGCTCCGACTATTGGGAGGCTGCAAGGTGTATTGTCTCCCGTGAAGATTGTGGCAGAGGAAGTCGGAGGAAAATATCATATTGAACTCCCGGTGATGGAAGCATTATTCTCTCTGTTGGGAAACGTGTGGGAAGGAATTGGTGGCAGTGTAGTGGCTGGTTTGGTTTGGTGTGTTGGTTTGAGTGAGTCCGTACGAGAGGATTGTGGGGTTGTCAACGTGGTGCTGTGAGTGAGTGGATGTCGGGAATGGTAATGGATGGAGTGATGAGAGTCTATGAGCTTGTAAAGAAGAGAAGCGGTAAATACATAGGTGGTTGTGTTGGTTTGCTGTGTTGGTTTGAATGAGTTCGTACGAGAGAGTCGGTGAGGTTGTGGGACGTGGTGCTGTGAGTGAGGGAATGGCGGAGAAGGTAATGGATGAAGTGGTAAGAGTCTATGGGCTTGTAAAGAAGAGAAGTGGTAAATACATAGGTTGGTTTGCTGTGTTGGTTTGAGTGAGTTCGTACGAGAGAGTCGGTGAGGTTGTGGGACGTGGTGCTGTGAGAGAGTGGATATCGGTGATGGTAATGGATGAAGTGGTAAGGGTCTATGGATATGTAAGGAGGAGAGGCGGTAATGTGTAGTTAGGTGAGGTTATTTGATGTGTTGGTTTGAATGAGTTTGTACGAGAGAGTCGGTGAGGTTGTGGGACGTGGTGCTGTGAGAGAGTGGATATCGGTGATGGTAATGGATTGAGTGATGAGGGTCTGTGGGCCTGTACAGAAAAGCGTCGTGAAATCTTGGCAATTGGAAGAAAAAGTTACTGTGTTTACCGGTGTTGGATGAAGGCAAGAGCCATAGAATAGATGGACAAAAATAGAAAATGTTACTGGGTTTCCGTTGTTCGGGGGAGAGAGTTAGATAAAAGGAAGAGGCGTGAAATACATGGCCAGTGGTAGAGAAGGTTACTGTGTTTACTGGTGTTAGGGGGAGTGAGGGAGATGGAAGAGGCGACTTACATGGCCAGTGGTAGAGAAGGTTATTGTGTTTACTGGTGTTAGGGGGAGTGAGGGAGATGGAAGAGGCGACTTACATGGCCAGTGGTAGAGAAGGTTACTGTGTTTACTGGTGTTAGGAGGAGAAAGTTAGACGAAAGAAAGAGAGGCATGACATACGAGGCAAAAGGTAGATAATGCTACTGTGATTCCGGTGTTAGGAGGAGAAAGTTAGATGAAAAGGAGGCGGGAAATACGTAGCTGATAGTAGAAAAGGTGTAATGTGTTTATTCGTGCTCGGGCGAGGACGTTACATGACACCTTTGCATATTTAAACGTGACCTTGATTAGAGATGGAGATGAAGGAGAAAAGGTAGAGAAAGGTCAGCATAGAAGTAAACTGAAAGCAGATAGAGATTTTAAAATGAGATTTTAAAATGAGATATACATAGAGGAGGAGGGAAAGAACGTATTGGATAATGCTGAAGAGGGTTAGATGTATGTAATAAACGAACTATCAAAAGAATGGGCGAGGAAGAGGTAGAGGATGGTCAAAGTAGAAGCATATTGAGGGCAGATTTTGGTGGAGTTTAGGGTGAATAGAAACAGAGGCTTTTGAAATGAGATACCAAAGAAATAGCAACAAACCAAAGAAATAGACTAAATAAACCAGAGAACATCAAAACGAAAAGAAGCAATATGGAACGTTCTTTGTATAGGAAAAAAGAATATCTCAGGGTGTGGCGCGGCGGTACATGCATGGGAACAACAACTATAGTTCGACACATTTATGAAGCCAGTCTGGGTGTGGCCCGAGCCTCTTCACAGCGCTGCCGCATCACCCCGAATACATCACTCTCTCCCTCATGTGTCACCTACGTACTGCTTCAAATTTGTCAGCGCTGCGGCCAGAGAGCTCCCCGAACACCCCGCCCAAACTGATGTAAGAGCTCGGTCGGACTATAACAATGTTCTACCACGTGTAAGCCAATTTCCCTTTTGTAAGCCTTCATATATCCTTCTGTATCCGTGTGTCTATATAATCTTGTGAGGTAAGTCATGTAAAAACGCATTTGTACTGGGAAAGACTTACATAAGGAGCGGCAGTGTGGCGTGTGGGGAATAACAACTAAGAAGGTACTGCCACGTGTAAGCCGAGTTGCCTTTTGTCAGCCTCCACATGTCCTTCTGCAGCCATGTGTATATATATAATCCTGTGAGATTAGTAAAAGCGAGAGGTGCGTGATCCCCTTTGAGTGTGAAATACAGGGTAGAAAGGGACAGGGACAGAATAGGCGAAGGGGAGTAATGTGGCGAGTGAGAAATTACTCTGAAAGGATTATATGGAGCGTGACGAGAGGAGGGTGAGCGAAGTGTTGAGAAGAGGAAGGGAGAAGAGGCTAGAGTATTTGTTGAGCGGCACTAGCACGGGCTGGACGCATAGAGGAGGCGGGAAAGGACCGGTACCTGGTACCGCGAGGATTCAATTCCTCGCGGTACCCGGTACCGGTACCTAGTACCGCGAAGCCTCATGATCACTTGGGTGCCGGGAAACGTCATGATCACTCGGCACTGCGCATTGCCGCTAGTACCGATACCGTCTGGATCTTAGTGACGCTCGGCGCTCGCCCGCCCGCCTCAATGTGGTATCACGCGGTATGGGCTCTGTATGGAGACGCTGAGTCACTGCCTCGCTGACCGTCCCCCCAAGTTCCCACCATTTTGTCCTGCTTTCCGTTTCCATCACAGCTCCCGTTTCCATTATTTTATTATTTTATTTATTTATTGGAGTTACTGTATAATTCTTCATGTTGGATTCTTTTTCTTTTTTAGGTTACTAATAAATATTGTTATTGTTATTAGACTATGATCTAGTACCCATATCACCGAGATATCCACTGACTGAGTGGTGATCTCTCTCTCTCTCTCTCTCTCTCTCTCTCTCTCTCTCTCTCTCTCTCTCTCTCTCTCTGTCTGAATGAAGTGAATATTTATTTTTTCGATAAAAAAATAGCATGTATAGTTATTATGGATGTACTCGATCATAGTCTAATAACAATAACAATATTTAGTAGCAACCTAAAAAGAATCGGACATGAAGAATTATCAAGAAATCCAATAAATAAATCCGAGCAATCTGGTACCGGTACCGAGCAATCTGGAACCGGTACCGTACCGTTAAGCTGGTACCGTTAGAACCGATACTGGTACCGGTACCTGCCCACCCCTAATTAGTCGGTTAGTAACGAACACCCAGTGCTTCAAGTAAGTAGTACCCACCGCTACCCTCCCTTGCTGTCGCTCATATTGTTTTATTGTTTCTTGCTTCTAATTCAGCGGTTCTTAACCTGGGGGTCGTGATCTCCTTGGAACGAGGTGAGTTGTTTCGAAGAATATTGGATTTTATTCATATAGTGTAAGGTTTTCTGTATGTTATACCGTATCTACAACTTCTGTGACAGATTAAAAGTGGAAAGAGTTTAACAATCTGTAATAACTTGCTAATAATATTACCCAATGAATTAGTCAAGACAAATTCATTGTAATTTTACTGTGTACACTAGCTTATAATTTTGCATTTAGTTAATCCAGGCTATTATTTTGCATTCATGATCTATTGTTTAGCATTTAGGAATAATATGCTATTAATTTGAATTCATGAATAATAGGCTATTATTTTGCATTTAGGAATACCAAGCAATCATTTTGCATTTACGAATACAAAGCTATTATTTTGCATTTAGGAGACTAGGCTATTATTTTGTATTTAGGAAACTAGTAGGCTATTATGCATTTGGGAATACTAAACTATTAATTTGCATTTAGGAATACTAAGCTATTATTTTGCATTTAGGAATTTAGGCTATTATTTTGCATTTAGGAATCTAGGCTATTATTTTGCATTTAGGAATACTAAACTATTATTTTCCATTTAGGAATTACTAGGCTATTATTTTGCATTTAAGAATACTAGCTATTATTTTGCATTTAAGAATACTAGCTATTATTTTGCATTTAAAAATTCTAAGCGATTCTTTTGCATTTATGAAACTATATAGGCTATTATTTTGCATTTACGAATACTAAGTTATTAGTATGCATTTAAGAAAACTAGGCTATTATTTTGCAGTAACTTTTTTTTTAAGAGAAATAATTCTCTCTCTCTCTCTCTCTCTCTCTCTCTCTCTCTCTCTCTCTCTCTCTCTCTCTCCACTTGAGGAATTCCACCTACAACACTGGTTTCCTCACATCCTTAAAAAATACCACTATCTCTATAAATTCTTCGTGGACTTATGAGTCAATAATGTATTACAGATAGCTATTCAGAACTGGAGTCTAATATAAGTAGCAGGGAGCATGAAACTGGATAAGCGGTAAGGATAATAAATGAAAAATAAAAAGTATATCTATAAATGCACTCACCGCAAAAGAAATCGGTCTGGAGATGCGTTAGGCTAATATTTTTAGTATGACTACTCTCTCTCTCTCTCTCTCTCTCTCTCTCTCTCTCTCTCTCTCTCTCTCTCTCTCTCTCTCTCTCAAGCAAGAGTGGCTTTAAAAAGCAGAAACTGAGCGGGCAGAAGAGATGTTATAGTGTTGTGTGTTAGCGGTGCTTAAGTTTTTTTTGTATATTTTATTGATACTAAAACGAACTGAAATGAAAATTTGACTTCATGGGTCCATGCGCATTACCAGTGGGGGGCTATATGCAAAATTTGGTGAGGCTAGGTAAAAAAACAAAGTCAGGACGCCTTAGGTTTTATTTTTGAGAGTTTGCCGCCTAATATTTAGGCGGTTCTGCCCACACCTGTCAAGGATACGGAGTCTTTGACCAAACCAAAGAAAACCAAAGAAACCAAAGAAATACACCAAACCAAAGAAAACAAAGAAAACCAAAGAAACCAAAGAAATAGACCAAACAAACCAAATATATAGAAACAGAAGGTTTTGAAATGGGATACCAAAGAAACGCAGTAGATGAAGAAGAAAAGTAGAGAAAGGTCCAAGTAGAAGTAGACCGAGAGCAGATACAGATTTTGGTAGACAGTTAGGCGACGAGTCCACTGACAGAAACATGAACTTTTTAAAACGGAATGGCGAAGAAACGAAGTGCATGAAGCTTGAGAGGAGAAACTACGATGAAACAGGTTCGGGTTAGATTGTAGAGTGACGAGATTTCATTGATAAGAAACAGAAGCTTTTTTAAAACGAAATACTGAATCGAAGAAAACTAGACCTGAAAGGGAAGAAAAAACGAAAGAAGGGGCATTTTAAGAGGAATACTGGAAAAATGATAGAAGGAGCATTTTAAGAGAAATACTGGAAAATCAAAAGGAGGAGCATTTTAAGAGGAATACTGGAAAAATGAAAGAGGGAGCATTGTAAGAGGAATACTGGAAAAACGAATGAAGGAGCATTTTAAGAGGAATACTTGAAAAATACAAAAGAAGGAGCATTTTAAGAGGAATACTGAAAAAATACAAAAGAAGGAGCATTTTAAGAGGAATACTGGAAAAACGAAAGAAGAAGCATTTTAAGAGGAATACTGGAAAATACAAAAGAAGGAGCATTTTAAGAGGAATACTGGAAAAACGAAAGAAGGAGCATTGTAAGAGGAATACTGAAAAAATACAAAAGAAGGAGCATTTTAAGAGGAATACTGAAAAAATACAAAAGAAGGAGCATTTTAAGAGGAATACTGGAAAAACGAAAGAAGGGACATTTTAAGAGGAATACTGGAAAAACAAAAGAAGGGACCATTTTAAGAGGAATACTGGAAAAACGAAAGAAGGGGCATTTTAAGAGGAATACTGGAAAAACAAAAGAAGGGAGCATTTTAAGAGGAATACTGGGAAAACAAAGAAAGGGACATTTTAAGGCGGTGACTGGAAAAATTATAGTAGGAGCATTTTAAGAGGAATACTGGACAAATGAAAGAAGGGTCATTTTACGAGGAATACTTAAGAAATGAAGTAGATGTATATTAACAGGAGAAAATGCGATGAAAGGGTGATGTTAAGAGTAAGTGTGGCCGGGAAGAGTTGTGGAAGAGGAATGTTGTTGCGTGAGTAAGGAACGAAGCAACACACGCCGAGGCAATAGTGACGCTGAGGGGAATTTATGTGAACGGACGCAGAAATGAGACTCGCATGTCGACGGAAATGCATGTGGCGTAAAAGGAAATAGAGGAGACGAAAACAGTAGCGAGTTGGTGGGCACTGAAATCACCCAGCCGTTGTTTTTTTATGGTTGTGGCAATGCTCGGTATTGTTAGACGCTTCTGCCTCTCACATCAACTATTTCCAAAGGCCAAAAAGGAGATCAGTCAGGTTTTTATGAGTGGTATTTTAGGTTCACGGTACAGAGGAAGGGTCAAACTACCACCAGGGTCATAAAACTACATACCCCTGGAAATGCCCAAAACTCTTACGAAAGCCTTGTAAAGTATGTGTGCTTGGGCGGCGAAATGTTTATAATTCGACCGTGTAAGAGAGAAGGAAAATAACGTTGTAAATAAGGCAAATCGTTGGGTCATTTTAGATATTGAACTCGGAAACAGAGTTTAGAAAAAGCGATATTCTTCTTCCCACCACATTATTTATTTCCATGCGTCGCCTCAATAAAGACAGACACACAATCAACATAGGATTAGAACATATATTAGCCTAAACATGGACGCAGGGATAGTTGAGAAATAGCAACATGCTCCCTCCCACTCCATCTTTATCTCCATGTGTTGCTCTAGTAAAGACAGCCACTCAGTCAATGCCGGATCAAGACATATATTCGCCTTCCGCTGTGCCTGGTGGAGCTGCTTTTTCATGCGGAGACAGAGTTTAGAAATATCAACATTCACCCTCCACCTCCATCTTTATTTCCATGTGTTGCTCTAATAAAGACAGACACACATCAATGCCGGATCAAGACATATATTAGCCCTCCGCTGTGCCTGGTGGAGCTTCTTTCTCACGCACTCTGCGCCCAAAATTGCACGACGCCGGAAGTCTTTTATCCATTTGCCAGATTAGCTTCCCGGCAACATGATGCGGGAAGGATTTGCGCCCCGATATTAAGGTGGCCGACGCTCCCGCACGGCCGCTCCGGGATACAAGGTCTTGCGGCGAGGCTTGGCGGGGATTTGCACGGGGCTCAGGCGAACACAAGTGATTTGCAGCCGCGGAATGTTTACAGGCAGCGCTTCGACGAGCAGACTTCAGCGCCCTCACGCCGGCCACGCCACAATACCCAATGCAGTGGTCGCTTGTGATTCTAACTTGCTGACGTTGAGACCGGCTGAAGACACACACACACCCTCACGCCAGCCACACCACAATACACAGTGCAGTAGTCGGTTACGATTCTAACTTGCTGACGTTGAGACCGTCTGAAGATACACACATACACCCTCACGCCAGCCACACCGCAATACACAATGCAGTAGTCGGTTGCGATTCTAACTTGCTGACGTTGAGACCGGCTGAGCACACACACACACACACACACACACACACACACACACACACACACACACACACACACACACACACACACACAGAAAGACAGAGAAACAGACAGGACAGATAGATGCACACACACACACACACACACACACACACACACACACACACACACACACACACACACACAAAAGAAATAATAATAACAATAATTCAGTATAAAGCCCGCAAATCACTGCCCCTATAAAAAAGAGTATAGAAGAGTATCCAAAACAGAGGTCAATTTCTGGAGAAGAAGTGTCTTGAATCCTAACCGCTAATCACACACACACACACACACACACACACACACACACACACACACATAGATAGATATTAAGTTTATTTACCTCGGTATGCAGATATAGATGTTGATATTACATGAACTTTAAACTAACTTAACTAAACTTAATCTTTAAAAACTAAATTAACATAAACATTAACGCTCTTTTTTTTTCATATGCTTCTGCCCTCGAGCTGCTTCATTTGCTGTCCCATCTTTAGTTCCTATATTTCCTGGATTGGTTTGCTGACGTTTACTCTCCTATTAGAAAAAAAAAGTTTATTTTACTTTTAGACTTTTTTTTTTCTTCCATACACTTTGCTAACACAGTCTTTTGCTTTCATAGTTTCCTTTCCTTTGTTTCCTGGATTAGTTAGCTGACTTTTACTCTCTCATTAGAAAGATACCGTTTACTTTTAGCTCTAGTTTTCTTCCATTCACAAAGCTTACACAGACTTTTATATCCCTACCTTTTCCTTTGTTTCCTTCACTGTTAGCCCCGCCGGATGACGATCGCAATCCAACCTCCTCAAAAATAAGGAAATTTCTCTGCGCGTCTGAGAGTAAACACACACACGGCCTTTCCACACTCCAGGCAGCTGACAGGCGGGATGCAGTGGAGTCACTGGGGACGCGGCCGCCGAGAACACGTGTATGCTCGCCTCCCTGTACGCCGAGACGTTTGCCCACTTTATGTTTTCGTCTTATTTGCAACACTTGCAGAAAAGCTATAACATGACGCACTTTTGCTCGTCTCTTTGTTACGTGCGTTTTTCCTTTGTGCATGTAGGATCGTAAACTCTGTGGCTGACTTATACTTTCCTATTAGCAAAATAGTTTACTTTCCTTTCCCAAAAGCAGGATATAGCTTACTTTTAAGGACATAAGGAGACCATAAAAGGCCAGACGTGCTACACAAGGCAGCTCCTGAAGACGGGTTGCTCACCAAATTCCCTTCCAGTCCATAAATGCATCTAGTCTCCGTTCAAGGTTCCAATGGTGTTTGCCTCACTGTTACTTTCAATTACTCTCTTAAAGCAAGATAAAAGGTATAGTAAAGCTGGGAACATATGCTAGAGCTGCGCGTGGCGGCGGTACTCATTTCCATCCCGTTATCCCTTTGAGCTTGTGTGGGACAGAACCCCTAACCCGACACAGGGCCAAAACAGAGTTCTCTTATTTTATTTTCCTTTAAGCAAGACATAGTTTACTTATTTTAGTTTTCTATAAGGAAAACTCTATCGAAAAGAAGTCGCTTACATGGACGCTTCGACGTGGCACGGCTTTCCTCTTTCCCTCTGTGTTTTTTTCCTTTTTCCCTGCAGCGGCGGAACACGGCAGAGAAGTGTTATATGTGTTATTATTTTTTTTTACAGAAAAGGAGACAGTTCAATGGCGTGAAAAAAAAAGAAAACAATAATGAAATAAAAAAAACGCTACTTACTGCTCCTGATTAGAGTGCAGAGGAGTGGCCAAAAAGAGAGGTGTCCAGATACCCTCCTCTTGAAAGAGTTCAAGTCGTAGGCAGGAGGAAATACAGATGAAGGAAGATTGTTCCAGAGTTTACCAGCGTGAGGGATGAAAGAGTGAAGATGCTGGTTAACTTTTGCATAAGGGGTTTGGACAGTACAGGGATGAAGCCCCGTGTAATTTGTATCACAAGGCCCAGCTGAAAAATGTCACTCACGGGGCCACTTTGATGACACGTTTTGGCTCTTTCCTCTCTCTATATGTTTCGCACTTTTAGCCGTTTTCCATTCATCAACGTGAAGCCAAATTTTCTTTCAGAGGCGTTAGTAAAAAGCCTATTCAGTATTGATCACAAGGTCTTACTGATGAAATACTGTCACTGTAGCATATGCCCTCAACCCTTCTTCCATGTCCTATGTTACTCGGTGGAGCACTTGCGTTAATATTACCGTCATGCCATTTAAGTTTTCCTCTTGCACCAATAGTTCATCTTTTTCAGTAACATTCTTTCACTACAACGCCTATGAAGCCCTTGCAGTATATATAAACCACGTGTAGAGCCAGATCAAAGAGACTAAAATCCACCGTTCAGCTGTAGATCATCAAGACGTATAGACTGATATTTTACATTCGTTTGCTGTTTGTTATTTGCGAGAACTGACCGACTGACTGACCTGCCCACTGTTTGTCCGTCACCGCGGCTCCCCCTTTTGTGTTTGCTTGCCCTGAGTTATGTTTTGAACGATCTAGTGACGATAGGAAAACAACTATGGCCTTAGTTTAGTAATGATAGAGTAAGTGTTTTGAAATGTAACTTTAGGAGAGTAATTTGTTGCGTTTTGTGACTATAGTAAGTGAAAATGGGTTTGACATTTCCGTAGAGTTTTTGGTTATAGTCGTTTTAACACACACACACACACACACACACACACACACACACACACACACACACACACACACACACGTACGAACCGGGAATTTTACTCGGAGGCCATCCGGAAAGAGGAAATGTCAATGTAAGTGCAGGAAGGGCGAGGAGGAGGAGGAGGAGGAGGAGGTATGAAGGAGATGGAGCACGAAGATGAGCTAAGGAGGTTGGAGAGGAAAGGAAAAGTGCCGAGAGGAAGCTTGTGATGGCGGAGACGTGCTGGGAAAGGAAAAGACTGGGAAATTAAAGGGAAAATAACAATAATAATAATAATAATAATAATAATAATAATAATAATAATAATAATAATAATAATACGTACATTATTATTGAATGATTTGTAAGGATGATTTCAGATTTTTCTCAATGAAGTCGTTGGGCGCGCGAGGGAAATATTGTGTTTGTCTGTTTATTCAATCTAGTTTCATTTTTTCATTTTTCGCTCGGCTTCTGAATCGTTTTCTTTGTTGGTTTCCTTCCCGTCTGAGGAGAATAACGTGTAGGTACGTTATATGTTTATTAATTTTCCTTTCTTTCTTCATTCGACGCTCCAAACACTCAACCCCTAAATCTTGCTTCCGTTCGCTTTCTTTTTTTTATTTCATTCTTCCTTATAAATCCCTCAACTTCGGGCTGGGGCCAACTACTAGGCCCCACCAAAAAAGCCTACGGGCGCCAGAAGGGAAACGTGAAAAAGAAATAATAAAAGATCCGTGTTTCCTCTTTCCGTCCGTGGTAAAATAAGAAGCTTTCGGTGAAGGTCGCTATAACAGCTTTTAAAGACGCTCTTGGGACATTACCTGCGCACGTCTGCCGCGAACTAAACCCATTCAGCGAGTGACCGATTTAGAAGCCAGAAGAGCGATTGATAGAGGCCTGAGGGTTTTATTCTCTCCTTTTTTATAGATTTCCAGTCCGAGAGATCTTAAGTGAATAAGATGTTGGTAAAAGGGGTGAATAGGTACTCGTTGCTCCACCTTTTAATTGGGTTCGTCGGAATTTGAGCCGCGTCGAATATTTCTTGAAGACCATAACGAGAATGTTGATGAAGGGGAAGTCTACCAGCGAGTCTTGAATATTCTCAGCGCGAGGGGAAGGAAAGAAGGAAGGGAGGAAGGGAGGGAGGGAGGGAGGGTGACCCGCTCTCTCATGCACCTCGCTCGTAATTTTGCTTTCTCCGCATTTTTCGCGAGATATTTTTCATAGAGTTTAATTTTTTGCTATTTTTTTTTTATTGTTTATTTGTTTGAGGGTTGAAAAAATGCGTTCGTACCTACACATTGCGTTTAAAAGATATGGATAGAAAGACAGCCATAGACAGATAGCCCGATAACAGATAGATAAATGTAGATAGGTTGATTCAAAAGTATACAAATCCTTTCACAATGATAGATAGATAGATAGATAGATAAAATAATATTTTGAGTGTTACAGAAGTTGATTAGCAAATAGATGATAATAGATAAGAAAGAAGGTAGGTATACATAAACGGATGAATAAATAGAAAAATATAGAGATAGATAGATTGATAGATAGCCGAATAGATAGATAGATAGATATTTCGATTGATGTATATATTGATTAACAAATAAATGATGATAGTAAATAAATAAAATAAAATATAATAATGAAAAAAGTAAAATAATGAAAAATGAGAGAGAGAGAGAGAGAGAGAGAAAGGATGGTGAATTATGAGAACGGAGGAGCCTCGAAAATTTATGGAGGCTTTTTTGGCATATAAGTAAGTCCGCCTCTCTCCTGCACTTTTCCGAAAGGCTATTACGAAGGGAATCAGGCTATTCTTTTTATAACGAAGGAAGGAACATTTTTTTCTTGCCATTTACTGAACTTTATTTTATTATTTTTATTTTCATTCATTTATTTTTTACTTCTTATTCCGGTTCTTATTAAAGTTTCGCTTCTACACTTGTTTTGGTTTCCTTTTTCTTTTCTTTTATTTTTTTCTTCATTATCATTATCACCTTCTTCTTCTTCTTCTATTTACTTAACTATAGATTATATTTATTTCATTCTTGTTTATTTCATTATCTATTTTCTGCTTCTTTTTCCCCTTCTTCTTCTTCGTCTTTATCTTCCTCTTCTTCTTCTTCTTCTTCTTCTTCTTCTTCTTCTTCTTCTTGGTGATGTAAGATCGAATGTATTAGTAATATATTCTTTCTGCCTTCTTTTCCGTGAAGAATATCGTCCCATTGTGTCTATTATGTATTGTTCTAGTAATATATCTTTTTCTTGTGATATAGATAGAGATAGATAGATAGACTGATAGCCAGATGGACATATAGATGGATAGATAGATAGCAAGACTGATAGATAGATAAACAGATAGATGGATAAATAGATCGATAGATAGATAGATTCATAGATAGTCGTTCTTGTAGTAATTTATCTTTTGCTTGGAATATATATATATATATATATATATATATATATATATATATATATATATATATATATATATATATATATATATATATATATATATATATATATAAGGAAATAGATTTAGAAGAAGATACAGACACATAAATTGATTAAAATGCAGATGGATAGATAGACAGAGATAGAGTGATAGTAGGTAGGTAGATAGACAGATAGATAGATAGACTTATATAACGTAAACGGATAATTATTTAGATCCTCGTGTTGCCTGGAAATGACCAAAGGAAGCAAAAGAGATGAAAGGGGGCACCAAAACCGCCTCCTCGGGGAACGTGTGCTGTGTGTGAGGCGCGGAAAAACACTCCACCTACCCCTGATATTAAATTCCTTTTTATTATCATTTATCACCTTTATATATGTCACCATGCGCTTGTGGGAAAGGATATGTGTGTGTGTGTGTGTGTGTGTGTGTGTGTGTGTGTGTGTGTGTGTGTGTGTGTGTGTGTGTGTGTGCTCTTCATCGCTCCTCTCTTCATCATTATTCCACACACTCGCGTCTTTCATTGGCAGGGAATATTATGTCTCTGTGCTCGGAGGTAAGTCGCGTTAGGTCGATGCCGTGTGAGACGTGAGGCAAATTCTTCCTGTTAACATGATTTCCCCGCGCGGAGGGAACTGTAAATGGACTAATTATCTCCCCGCACTGAGAGAGAGAGAGAGAGAGAGAGAGGGTGTGTGTGTGTGTGTGTGTGTGTGTGTGTGTGTGTGTGTGTGTGTGTGTGTGTATCTATATAGCTGTCTGTGTCTTTTGGTGTGTGTGTGTGTGTGTGTGTGTGTGTGTGTGTGTGTGTGTGTGTGTGTGTGTGTATCTATCTATCCTTCTGTTTGTCTGTGTCTGTGTCAAGTTGTTCCATCGTGAACCGTTCCGTGTCGGCGAGATGGAGGTGCGGTGGTGCGATAGTTACGTGTATCTGGGCAGTGTGTTTACGAGTAAGGGAACCCTGTCGTCTGCTATTGCCGCCCACGCCCAAGCAAAGATGTGCCTCATCTTGAAATTTGTGTCATTTTTAAGGAAAAATGTTGATATACCATTTAACGTTAAAAATAAAATGTTTGAGGCAGCTTTGATGTCATCCATCCTGTATGGCTGTGAGTCCTAATTCAATGGAGACCTGAGACCCGTAGAAAAGCTGTATAACTGGGGTATTAAGCAGCTGCTTGGGGTCCGCATGACGACGTGTACGGACATCTGTTACTTGGAGCTCGGGTATCCGCCACTAAAATCCTTAGTAATAGCAAGACAGAGGAAGCTCTTCCGGCGAGTGTGGGCGGAGAGACGAGGTGTGCTGGATGACCCGTGGCGCACGCCGTCAGGCTCACTTTGGCGACTAATACACCCACAATTAAACACATACAGAATTTGATTAATGTGGCTGTTGATGATATTGGAACAGGTTATCAAACTTTGAGACAATCAGTTGCTAATTCAGCGTCGTCTAGAAGACAAACGTACAATATATTAAATCCCGCCCTAGCAGTTCATGAAATTTATAAACGCCGCGGTCAGACCAATGAGATGCACAGACTATCATTTAGTCGGTTGCGGGTCGTTGGTCATAACCTTGCGATCGAGACGGGTCGCTGGAACCGGCGTGGGCGGTGACGTCTGGAAGTGGCGGGGCGGCGCTGTCCGTGCGGGGCCGTGCAAACAGAGTTGCACCTTGCATGTACTTGAGTCGTGTCCTCTGACACAGGACATACGCCCAGATATAATTTTACCTCCTGGACTCAGCTGATTGATGATGATGGCCCGTTCCCTATTGCGGAAATGGTGTATAAGGTTCTTTCTTGTTTTCCTTAGGATGTCTAATGTCATGTTGTCTGACGGCCTGTAATTGCAACTCTTCCCAAGGTATTATACTTTTTCTGGTTCTTATTGTTTTCGTATTAGTAAAGTTGTGTAAATATTTTGTATGATCTTCAAAGAAATGAAATTTGTGTTGTTGCCAGGTATTGCGGTGACTGGAACTATAGTTGACGTATTATGTGATGCACCCAATATGCCTTTAGTGATGGTTATTAAATATGTTTGATAATTAGTGATTTCCGAATTTATTATGCTAAAGATTTAATTACTTGAAATCTTGTATATACATAATTGTAAATTGTGGTCAATGAATGTTTACTTACTTACTTACCCTGTTTGTCTTTGTTTGTCTGTCTGTCTTTTTATTCTGTGTGTAATTGTGTGTGTGCATACCTATGGAGGGGGGGGGGAGTGTGTTAGCGTGTGTGTGTGTGTGTGTGTGTGTGTGTGTGTGTGTGTGTGTGTTGAGGTCGTGTCGCCGGCCGTGTCATAAGCAAAGCGGCAGTGCATACATTCTACACTCGACACGTGCGCGTCTCGGCGGGAATCTTTATGAAATCATTGTGAAGACAGCGGCGGAGGAGGCGGAGGCAGGAGTGCGCCGCGCCGCTGCTCATTAGAGAGGCCGAGGTCCCACGTACTGTTAGAGGCTACAATCTCGCTGCCAGATGATTGTACGCGCTTGGGTACTGTAATAAAGGCACTTGGATTATTCTGAAGGGGTAAAACTGTAAAACTAACATGTTCTGGCTTTTATCTTTTGAAATCATAGTGTTCTCTTCCTTCCCGGTACAATCTCGCTTCTAAAATTCACGTTCTCTTAGAGGCTACAATCTCGCTGCCAGATGATTGTTCGCGCTTGGGTACTAATAAAGGCACTTGGATTATTCTGAAGGGGTAAAACTTTCAATGTTTTGGCTTTTACCTCTTGAAATCATTTAGTGTTCTCTTCCTACCCGGTACAATCTCGCTTCTAACATTCACGTTCTCTTACAGGCTGCTTGATGATTGTTCTCGCTTGGGTGATGTAATACATTCACTAGGCTCATTCTGAAGGGACAAAACTATTCTTTATCTCGTTTCTTTCGTTTCTTTCTCTTTTCTTTCTTACACGGCACAAACTCGCTGCCAGCTGATTGTTCTCGCTTGCTTGCAGTAATAAAGGTATTGTGCTCATTTTGAAGGAGTACCACTATCAATATTTCTGCCTTTATCTATGGAAATTATTTCGTATTCTTTCTTTCTCGCTTTTTCTTTCTTTCACACTCGCCCATTCATAGACTTCACTCATAGACAACCTTATGCTCTCACCTTTCCAGAGACAAAGCGGAAATATTATGTTCTTAGACAGTCCGCACTTCCCCATTCATAGATAACCTTATGCTTTAACTTTCTGATATGCAGAGAGAACATAATTATGCTGTTCTTGCACGGTTCACACTTCCCCATTCATAGACAACATTACGCAACATTCCCAGACAACCTTATGGTCCCACCTTCCTATAGGCCAGTGGTTCCCAACCAGGGGTCCATGGAAGAATTTCAAGGGGTCCATAGAGATTCTAACTATTTTAACATTTATTATACTGGAATCAGGAGACATGCAGGCCGGAATAAAATTCATACTACTGTACACAATCCTTAAAACTGAGTGCCTAATAAAATAGGACACGTACTATAAGGATAGTTTTTGCGTACAATGCCTGCAACTACAACAATATTAACTTAACATTAGTCCTGTGTACTTTACTTAAATGAAAAAAAGTCTGTTGAACGGAACGTCTCCTGCTTTCATATAAATAGGCCTACAGCTTAATCAGCATAACAGTGCAAGGCATTTTACATGAACATTTTCATTTTTTGCAGAAAAAATCTTTTATTAATTTTGCGGCTGAACCTATTTTGTTGTAGGGGGCCACAGGTGAAAAGGTGACTGGAGAAGGGGAATGGAATAAAAAGGGGAACCACAGCTACAGGCAGAGTGAACCAGCGCAGTCAATAGTGTATGGATGGTGGGCCTCAAGTGTCAAACCAGCCCCTCGCCTCGCCTCGCCTCGCCTCGCCTCTCCCCTCCCCAACAGCTTGGGCCGCAGTTCATGGATGCGCTGAAAACATCTCTTCTTTAAAAATCTGGGTGAAATGTGTGTGTGAGTTTTTCCTCTCCGTCCCTCATTTTCCACGGCGGAATTTCAACGGCCGCCATTGCACTCTCAGACGCAGAAGTGAAAGAAATTCCGAATATCATTTTTTGACTCGCGCTCCGAAATACACGGCGGTGGAGAGGCCCTGTGTGTACCTGTGGAGACCGGGGTTGTGCTGAATACACACACACACACACACACACACACACATAAGCGTCGGGCTAGAGGACTATTGTCGTCCTCGCACCGCACGGGCGGTGCTGATAGAATTTGTAAAATAGGTGTCTTTCATCAATGCCCCGTGTGGCAATTTCAAACGAAAACATAATAATTTATATTGTTTTTTCATCGCCAATCCTTCCTCTCCACGATTAAATAAATTTGAAGTGTCTACGTCGCAGCACGGCATAAATATGATGTTGGGAAGAGGTGCTATTTTTGGCCAAGCCGTGCGCGTCGGATGGCGGGAACTCCCGCCACCTGACGCTTTCCGCCCGAGCGGGAATTCCCGTCACCCGACGCACACGGGTTAAACAACACCTCATATCAAAACTGAGTAAAAGGTTGATTTTCCTTTTCAAATTATCAAATTGGTCGCCCTTCCTCCTCTTTACTACGATAGACACTAACTTTTAACCCAACATTAACTATACCAGATGACAAAAGTATAAATTTAATATCTTCCTTTGCCTAACCTGACAATCCTAATACCTCTGACATGTTTTTTTTTATTCTTCCGTCTTGTCTTGCCTTATCTGACAATCCCAATACCTCTAACATGTTACTTTATTATCCTGTCTTGCCTTATCCGACAGTCCCAGTACCTCTAGCATCCTCTTTTAATCTCCTGTTCTGCCTTGTCTCACCTGACAGTCCCAATACTAACATGCTTTTTAATTATCCTGTCTTGCCTTGCCTAACCTGACAGGCCCATTACCTCTAACATGCTGCCTTATTATCCTGTCTTGCCTTGCCTAACTTGACAGTCCCAATACCTCTAACATGCTGTTTTATTATCCTGTCTTGCCTTGCCTAACCTGACAGTCCCATTACCTCTAACATGCTGTCTTATTATCCTGTCTTGCCTTGCCTAACCTGACAGGCCCATTACCTCTAACATGCTGTCTTATTATCCTGTCTTGCCTTGCCTAACCTGACAGTCCCATTACCTCTAACATGCTGTCTTATTATCCTGTCTTGCCTTGCCTAACCTGACAGTCCCATTACCTCTAACATGCTTTTCTCCTTCTTCTTCAGGTACGTCTCACGGGATGAACACCAAACCCCGAACTCATCGTACTGTAAGTTTGGAATTTTATCTTACAAACTTTTTTTCATTGAGTTTCGAAGCCAGATACTTTTATTCAGCAGTGTTGTTTGTCATTCATCTTCAACATTTCGGTGCCCAAGCAAACATTTGACAAGCCTTCGTAGAGGTGGGGTGTGGGTGTTTTCATGGGTAGTTTAATAAGGCTAGTGATAGTTTGACAAGGCTTCTTCCTAGGGGTTGTGGTGTGGGTATCTCCATGGGTAGTTTCATAATGCTTTCGGAGAGGTTGTGTTTGTATTTCCATGGGTAGTTTTATAAGGCTTTGGTAGAGGTTGTGTTAGTATTTCCATGGGTAGTTTCATAAGGCTTTCGTAGAGGTTGTGTTAGTATTTCCATAGATAGTTTTATAAGGCTTTGGTAGAGGTTGTGTCAGTATTTCCATAGGTAGTTTTATAAGGCTTTCGTAGAGGTTGTGTTAGTATTTCCATGGGTAGTTTTATAAGGCTTTCGTAGAGGTTGTATTACTTTTTCCCTGGGTAGTTTTATAAGGCTGTGGTAGAGGTTCTGTTAGTATTTCCATGGGTAGTTTTATAAGGCTTTGGTTGAAGTTGTGTTAGAAATTCCATGGGTAGTTTTATAAGGCTGTGGTAGAGGTTGTGTTAGTATTTCCATGGCGCGGAAGCCTTACAAAACTACCGCCAGGCTCAGGAAAACACCCATGGAAACCCCGACAACCTCTCTGAGAGCCTTTTGAAATAGAGGTACTAAGGCTTCGAAGAGTTTGATAATAGCGACCTAAGTATTAAACGTTGGGATGTCAAGAGCGTTTCCATGGCGCGGAAGCCTTACAAAACTACCGCCAGGCTCAGGAAAACACCCATGGAAACCCCAACAACCTCTGCCTCGAAGAGTTTGTTAATATGGACCTCAGAATTAATCCACATGCCTTCCCGCCTCAACCCGACCTACCTCTCAACCCCGCCCCGACCCACTCTTGCCGCAACTCCCTCTCTACCCCTCCCCAACCCCCCTCACCCCGACACCCCCACGCCTCGACGCAATCCCCTCTCGCCCCAACCTCCCTTACCCCAGCCCCCTCTCCGCCCCGTGATCCATTGGGCAAATAATAACTGTCCCTCATTGACCAACACAGTAATAAGCGCGTGAGTCATTATGTACTTGTTGTGGGCGTTCCTCTCCCCCTTGTTGCCACCAGTCCGAGAGGCATAATCAGGACAGCGAACTCATTATTGCGACGACGTGGCCCAAAATTAAAACATGTCAGCTGGATTCAATTACCGACCGCTCTGTTGTTTTTTATTATGCTTTTTTTTGCGGTGTTTTGTGATGTAATTTTTTGTGGTGGATGTGATTTTTTGTATATTTTTTGAGGTTGAGTTTTCGTTTTGGCGTTCTTTGTGTGTGTCGGGGGGGTGGGGGGTGGAGGGGTTGCGTGTGTGTGTGTGTGTGTGTGTGTGTGTGTGTGTGTGTCTGTTTGTCTGTCTGTCTGTCTGTCTGTCTCTCTCTGTCTCTCTCTCTCTCTCTCTCTCTCTCTCTCTCTCTCAGCGCACACACACACACACACACACACGCACGCACACACACACACACACACACACACCGGCCGAAATTTATGAGAATATTGAATAAAAAAGAAAGAATAAAGAGTGTAAAATACGTTGTAGGAGTTTTGACGTTTTCTTACTATTGCCTCACATAAGTTCCCCGGCCTGTCAATACCAGAGAGAGAGAGAGAGAGAGAGAGAGAGAGAGAGAGAGAGAGAGAGAGAGAGAGAGAGAGAGAGAGAGAGAGAGAGAGAGAGAGAGAGAGAGAGAGAGAGACAGACAGACAGACAGACAGACAGACAGACAGAGAGAGAGAGAGAGAGAGAGAGAGAGAGAGAGAGAGAGAGAGAGAGAGAGAGAGAGAGAGAGAGAGAGAGAGAGAGAGAGAGAGAGAGAGAGAGAGAGAAAAAATTTACATAGATAATCAGACCAAACAGACCCCTTGGTCCACACTAGGTGATATGTCCTTAAACCTCAGTGATTTTACATTAATCAGATGTCTCCGAAACTTTTCATTTCTACTCTAGTTAATATGAAGTTGAAGGAAGTGACGGTCGAGCTTGTTTTTAAAGGAGTCAGTCGTGTTACATTGGACCACTGAGAGAGAGAGAGAGAGAGAGAGAGAGAGAGAGAGAGAGAGAGAGAGAGAGAGAGAGAGAGAGAGAGAGAGAGAGAGAGAGATTGAGCTTACGTTCGACTCATTTCCTAATTATAAGTTTTGGTAAAGAGCTAATTTCCAAACATGTCTTCAGCGTGTTTTCGTTTCGCCGGTGACTTCCTTACAATTTCATTTCCTTCATCCCCGCAGCTTAAAGTTTGCATCAAGCTCGTGTCGTCTATCTGTGAATTAATATAGTGGTAGTATTATCCCAGGGTCGACAGATTTCTAAGTTTGTATTCCTAAACGTCTCGGCGCCTCAGTTCGTCTGTTCGAAAAGCCTCTCGTAGAAGGGTTTTTTTTATGTCTCCGCCTATTGAGCCGGTAGGCTTGCTTGAGGGGCCTGAATGGTATTCGGCCCCAGCCCGTCATGGCGCAGGCAAGTGTTTATAGTGGCGCCATCTTCTCTTGGCTGGTTGCTGGGCCTTCCATGGACTGTTTTATGATCCCAGTGATAGTTTTACACGACTTCAGCTTCTTGAACGGTTAATCGTCTCTGTGGCCTTAGGAATTAGTCGTAGTTGCTGGGCCTTCCATGGCTGTTTTGTGATGCCAGTGATAGTTGTACGTCCTCTGCACCTTGAACGGGAAAGTCACCCTTGAAAACCCGGTTAATATTATCTGTGGTCTTGGGAAATAGTCGTAATGGGAGCCCGATACGTTTAAGAAGTTGCTGGGCCTTTCATGGACTGTTTTGTGATCCCAGTGATAGTTTTACACGACTTCTGCTTCTTGAATGGGAACGTCACTCATGAAAACCCGGTTAACCTTCTCTGTGGCCTTAGAAATTAGTCGTAGTTGTTGATTTCCATGGGCTGTTTTGAGATGCTACGAATAGTTTTACCCGACTTCTGCTTCTTGAACGGGAAAGTCACCCATGAAAACCCGGTTAATCGTCTCTGTGGCCTTAGGAATTAGTCGTAGTTGCTGGGATTTTCATGGGCTGTTTTGTGATCCCAGTGATAGTTGTACGTCCCCTGCACCTTGAACGGGAAAGTCACTCATGAAAACCTGGTTAATCTTCTCTGTGGCCTTGGGAATTAGTCGTAGTTGTTGATTTTCATGCCTGTTTTGTGATGCTTGGAATAGTTTTACACGTCCTCTGCACCTCGAACGGGAAAGCCACTCATGAAAACCCGGTTAACCTTCTCTGTGGCCTTAGGGATTAGTCGTAGTTGTTGATTTTCATGAGCTGTGATGCTAGGAATAGTTTTACATGTCCTCTGCACCTCGAACGGGAAAGTCACCCATGGAAACCCGGTTAACCTTCTCTGTGTCTTTGGAAAATAGTCGTAATGGGAGCCCGACATGTTTAAGAATATAGACTTTAATGTTTGGAGTGGTGGGGAGGGGAGGAGCGAGAGGAAGACAGAGGATCAAGTGGAGATATAGAATTGAGTGTACATCTATGACAGGTCTCGCTCTGGTTCTTTCTTCTTCTCTGACGAATAATTGTTGTCATAAAATGTGTGGTAGCTGGGTTTCACAAGCAAAAGAGTAGGTGGCACAGACGTTGTGACGCACACATTGAAAGAGTTAATCCCTGCTGGGGTCGGCCACTCTTGTATGTTGTCGCCAGTATCTTGTCCTCTGCATCTACCTCCTCCAGATCCAGCTGCCTCATATCTCGCTGAATCCCGTCTCTCCATCTAAATCTCTGACCTCCTCTCGATCTTCTCCCTTCCACCTGTTCTGGTCTGTTCTGGTCCCTAACATACAGTCTTGTTCCAGGCGCGGTGCGGACGGTGGTGGCGCTGGACAGGGAGGCGGCGCGCGGCTACTGGCTGTCCATCATGGTGTCCGACGGGGGAGCGGCGCCCCTCACCGACACCTGCCACGTGAGTGACGCCCCCCGCTCTGTGTGTGTGTGGGGGGGGGGGGGGGGGGTGTGAGAGAGAGAGAGAGAGAGAGAGAGAGAGAGAGAGAGAGAGAGAGAGAGAGAGAGAGAGAGAGAGAGTGTATGTGACAGTGTGTGTGTATGTCTTTGCGTGATAATCCTTCATATTCTTGGTGTTCCTCATCATGAAAATTATTATACTAATTACATTAAATATTTACATTTTTTTAGCATCTCATTACGCTAAGATTGCCTACTATAATGTGCATGTCAATATTAACTGTGACATTCAGCTGTCTGTTCATAATCAGTCAACCGAACCCTTGTCTGGTTAATAGAGTTGGAAATCCTGTAAACCACAACCAGTACGAAAAAAATATCTAGCGGCTCTGACTGAAAAGAGAGACTCGGGACGGAAATACCTGTGTGTGTGTGTGTGTGTGTGTGTGTGTGTGTGTGTGTGTGTGTGTGTGTGTGTGTGTGTGTGTTATTAGAGCCGCGGGGCACTCTTCTCAAATGCTCTGAAACCCAGTTCCAGGTTGACCCTGGGCTCATAGAGTCTATACCGTTCTGTACTGTGTCTCACTGACGTGGCGGTGTCCAAATGAAAATCCTGTAGAATATTTCTCAAATATCCAGGTTTACCAAGTCGCGTTCCTTGATAAGTCAAGACACATATTTTGTAGACTATCGTGCCTTAATGGGTAGCCAGTGCAAGTCTATAAGTGCAGGTGTTATTCTCTCACGGGAGGGCAGACCCTTTATTAGCCTTGCAGCTCTGTTCATAACCAGTTGTAGTTTCTTCAGCAGATATTTAGGAAGGCCATAATAAAGTGAGTTACAATAATCCAGCTTATTAGTTACATGGTTATATATAAGCATCTTCATAGTCTTATCATCCAGGTATTTCTTGACAAATGCAATATTTCTCAGATGGTAGCCTGCCGTTCTCACCACCTGATTGATCTGTTCTTTGAATGATAGAGTGCAGTCAGGTATCACACCTAAATCTTTGACTGACTTTTTTACAGTCATAGTGTCATCTTTTATCCGAAGAGTGGAAATATTTAGCCTCCTGAGATCCTTGTTCTTCCCCACAATCAAGCATTCAGTTTTATCCTCATTCAGCATCAGTTGCTTAGAATTCATCCATTTCCCAACATCATCCATAATTCTGCTCAGCCTATCTTCAATGTTTTCCACATCACTCAGCGACAAATAGAACTGTGTATCATCGGCATACAGTTTAAAGTCAACTTCATGCCTTCTTAGTAAATGTGAAAGACCGATAGTATAAACACAATAAAATTGGACCCAGTACACTTCCCTGGGGGACTCCTCTTTGCAAAAGTTTATGATTAGAGAACGATTTACCTATTTGCACACAGTAAGTTCTGTTCTCAAGGTAACTCCTCAGATAATCCAGCGCCCCATCCTCAATTCCAATATTCTTAAAATCCTGAAGCTCCACCGTGTCAGACGCAGCACTCGAGTCTAACAAAATCAGAACACCACACTTCCCTTCATCCATAAGCACAAGCAAATTGTTTACCACCGAACAGAGAGTAGTTTCATTTGAGTAAAGCCTCTTGTAGTCAGATTGATTATCCGGTAAAGCCTGCACCACTAGCAAATGCTCCATTAGCTGATTTAAGATCACATTTTCAAGTATCTTAGATAGAAACGTCAAGTTGGATACTGGTCTAAAGGAACTTAAACACTGTGGGTCTAGTTTACCTTTAACGATAGGTTTCACGATCGCCGCTTTCTCACTCTCAGGGAAAGTCTTGTTTTCGATACTAGTGTTAACCATCACAGTCATAATATTTAAGAAATCACTAAAGTTTTCACTCTTAATGATGTCACTTATCGGCAAGGGATCGTTATCACAGTACGTCAGTTTCACCTTGTGTATGATAGTTTTCACTACAGCCACATACACTTGTTGAAAGCTTGTTAACTTTATTTCAGGGATTGGAGTTTCCCCAGCGGATCCATGGTAACCGCGGTCGCCTCTAAAGTTCATGATAACTCTCAATTTTCTTGTCAAAAAACTCTAAAAACTTAATTGCCAGCACTTCATCCGATAAACCATCCGGAAGCTTGTTAACCTTCCTGTTTCCAGTCAAACTGTCAAGCACCTTATATAATTTATTGATGTCAGGCCCGGCCTCCACAACCTTATTCCAATAGTATTCTCTTTCCCGTTTTATCACAAGCCGATTATCTTTGTTTCTTGCCTCCTGGTATGCTCTTCTTGCCTCGTCTGTTTTTTGCCTACGCCAGTCTTTCTTTTTTCTTCTTCTCCCTTTTTGCCCACAGTATTTCCGCATTAAACCAAGGTGCATGATCTCTCAACACCATCTCCTTTTCAATCAGAGGACAGAGGCTGTTATACTCATCTTTAGCTAAACCATTATATAGCTTAACCAGGCAGGTAGCACAATTTCCACGTAACACCGAGCCATGTTCACAGATTTCACGACATTTAATAGTAATTTCCTGTATTACAGAGTTAATCAGTATTTCTGGTTGAAAATTCTTTCGCAATCTGAACGTAATATTTTTTCTCTGCACTGCTTCCCTCACGTATGAAATATCAAAGGTTACCAATTTATGCACCGGGGATATACAACATATTTCATCAACACACACCCCTTGCACTAGATCACCGTCTATATCGCTGAAAACCAAGTCTATCACATGACCCCCTAAAGAATTCATCTCGTTCACTTTATTAATCAGGTTGAAACTGTCCATCATCTCAATGAAGGCCATGGCAGAAGAATTTTCAGGATCATCAATCTATAGATTAAAGTCACCACAGATGAACACATTTGCACTCACCATATCCACAGACTCCAAAAATGTGCGAAATTTATCAAAAAAGACCTCTGCTCTTGTATCCGGAGGTCGATACACCACAATAAAGGTGCATTTCCTTCTATCAATTTCACAGATGACTTGCACTAATTCAAAGGTATCCCACCTTTCTAATGCTTTTCTCCGAATCTTCTTAAAGGAATTCGAAAGAAAGATCCCAACACCGCCACCCCTTCTTTTCTCCCTCGGAACATGTAGAAAGGTACGAGTTACTGGCGTCATCTCACGAATCTTGGCGACGTCGTAGTCATTTAGCCATGTTTCAGTTACCGCTAAAATGTCAAGATCCTTTTCTTTGATGAGATCACGGATATCTAGAGTTTTATTTCCCACAGACTGAACATTTAGCAGACCACATTTTATCTTTGTATCTGAGGAATTAGTAGCCATGATCCGTTCTGTTACGAATTCTCTCAATTTCAGTCTGAAAAACTACACAACACTGGTTATTCGCCGAGTGATTAACTTCAGACTTCTTGTACCTCACACAATTTATACATTTGCTCTCAGTCCCGGGGCAGTCTTTCGCTTTATGGTCTCCTGCACATTTATAACATACTGGGTTCTCACCATTGGCCTTGGCAGTGCATTTGGCCTCAATATGACCATATCTCTGACAATGATAACATATTATTGCATGGTATCTGTCTCTCACAGTATACACCCCCATTCAAGTTTTATTCCATCATGGTGCTTGTAGATTAGCTCTCTAACCATTGGATCACATTTCAGGATATAATGCGCTGTGCCACCGGCAGCAGACTTACTAAAAAATTTCTCAGTTTTCTCCTCAACTTGTGGAATCGAGTGTAGGAACTCATTTCTTTAAGCAGTGTCTCAATTATCTTATCCCCAGTCTCCTCCTTGTGCACATTACAAATCATGATCTTTGGCCTCAGTTTTCCCACACTTTTAGTACTGACTTTCTCCACAGATTGCAATTTTTGGGCTGCCTCATTCCTCATATCCCCATCATCAAAGTTCATTATAATATTACCTCCAATAGTGAATCTTGAATCAGTAATCTGAATGCCATGTAATGCTTCAGAAACTTCACTTTTCAACTCTGTAGCCTTTTTATCTTGTTCCGAGGCCTTGACAACAAGTAAATTCTTCTTAACTTTCCTCTTACGTTTGGTGACCTCAGCCCAAGTTGCATCTGCTGACTCCACATGTTCAGCCCGCTGCAATACGTCCGCCACATCCTGCGCCACCTCCCCCAGCTCTTCCTTCACGCTGACCGCTCGTGACTCAACTCCTTGTTTCACTTCTGATATTTCCTTAGATAATTCCAGCTTGAATTTTTCCATTTTTTCCACAATTTTGGTAGCCAGAGATGTTTTATGAAGACATGGGTTGCAAATCCAATTTACTTTAGATATATTTTCCGACTTAATTCCAGACAGATGAGCACACTTCACATGACACCACTTAGGGCACAGACAGCACCCTATCCACTTATCGCCTGTGGGATCCGCACAAACGTAACATAACTCCACCGAGTTCTTGGCTCGGCCAGCCATGTCGATTCAGCGTTTTCGCGAACAAGGCGCCGCACCTCCGACCCGCGCGGCGACTCACTACTCACACCTAACCTATGTGTAACCTGATGTGTAGGAAAAAATATATGCCCACTGTGCTTACGTGAAAATATAACCCGACCCTGCCTTGTGGAGAGCGGCGGGTCAGTCTGGGCGTTGTGTGATGCACCGCGGCAGAATGGTGGAAATGATAGGCGCGCCCCTGAACCCTTTTGATCCTGGACCTGATAAAAGCGACCCATTCAATCGGCTCCCAGAGTTGAATCGAAAGGAGGGCGGAGGAGTGGAGTCAGCTGGATTTGTGGCTTTCTTCGCCCCTCTGCCCACAACATTCTCAGCCTCTAGGGGACATGGAGCTTTAAGTAGACTGGCCTGGGGTTATCCTGTGTAGCATAAGTCAGGCTCCATCTTGATTCTCAGCCTCTAAGGGACAGGAAACTTTAAAAAGACTCCCCTTGGGTTATCCTGTGTAGAATTAGTCATGCCCCATCTTGATTCTCAGCCCTAGGAGACGGGAGGCTTTAAGAAGACTGCCCTGGGGTTATCCTTTATAGAATTAGTCAGGCGCTATCTTGAATGTGCCGTGCAGTTTATATTTTCACGTAAGCACAGTGGGCATATATTTTTTTTCAGCTCCGATTAGAATGGCAAAGATATGAACTGAGAAATTGGGTCTCTCATTAGAAGTTCAGTCCACGAAATGTTAAAAATGAGAGAGATGTTTGACCTGCAGGAGAAGGTGACATGAGTGAAGGTTGGAACACACACACACACACACACACACACACACACACACACACACACACACACACACAGTAGACTTTATTTTTTTGTTGTTGTTTTTGTTTTGCTTTGTTTTTTACTCTTGAACTGCCTCTTTTGCTGTAAGCGCACACACACACACACACACACACACACACACACACAGTACCCTCCCACCATCCTATCTTTTAACCAATCCTCCTTCAGGTCTTCGTGGAGGTCGAGGACGTGAACGACCACATGCCCCAGACGGAGGAGCCCGCCTACCACACCTACGTGGCCGAGAACCTGCCGCCAGACACCTCCGTCATAGCGCTGCGGGCCTCGGACGGCGACCTGGCGCCCTCCAACATCTCCTTCGCCATCACCAAAGGGAACCAACTGGCGCGCTTCAAGATACACCCGCAGACAGGTAAGGAAGGGGGAACTTGTTTATCTTTGTTTACATCCGTGGACGCAAAAGTCAAGTGCAAAGAAAAACAAAAACAGGGTGAAAAATAGCCCCCCAGACATCACCAAAGGGAACCAACCAGCACGCTTCAAGATACGCCAGCGGACAGGTAAGGAAGGGAGCAGCCTGTTTTAATTTTATTAATATCCGAGAGAAACAAAGCGTTTTCAACTATTACAAATGCATTTTCACGTCGAATGAAGTAAGGAAATATAGGTGTAAAGAAATGATTGAAGTAAGAACATTGCACTTCCAACGAATAGCTTATCAGTGTCAGTTCGGTGCGGAAGAAAAAAAAACTTTTGCAGTGGAAACAGAAACAGGGGAAAGAAAAGACCGCAAAACCTCACCAAAGGGAACCAATTACTCCGCTTCAAGATACCCCCGCAAACAGGTTAGTAAGGGCCAGCCTGTTTATTCTTGTTTACATCCGAGGAAGCAATTTAAGGGCAAACAAAATATAAACAGGGGAAGAAAAGTGTGCAAAACATTACCAAAGTGAACCCATTAGCGCGCTTCAAGATACACCCGCAGACAGGCAAGGAAAGAGTAACCTGTCTATTTCTGTGTACACTCTTAACAAAAAGTCATCGAACACCTTGGCACGATGGATGTGAAAATGAATCGATTGCAACTAGTCGCCTCGGAATGGTTGGCACCCCTGATTGTGATGACGCATCTGAATCCATTATTGTATATGATACGCTTCGATCCTGTGTTGATGGCCGCAGTAAGTCATGCGCTAGTTAGTTTCAGTGGAGACCCCACAAGACCGGCGCAATCATTATTATTCTTCACACTGAAGGCCTGAAAAGCTTATGCTTATATAAAGGCTGGCCTCTAACAATACATACAAGAACATATGTAACTGTACCTAATAGGCTATTAATAAATGTTTCAAATGTTTCAAATGTTTCAGTTATTTCCAAACAGCACGGCGGATTGGTGTGTCCATCTCTACCGTATCACTATGGGCCAACAGGTATTTGGAAACAGGCTCCACTAGTGACACGCCTCGAAGCTTCGAAGCAGACTTAACAGATAATCGGCGCAGGCGGTGCATACACTCATTATTATATCAGTGCCTCTCATCCTTATATATTTTACACTTAACCAAGGTGTCGCAGTATGTGGTTTAAGTATTGATTTTGGCAAATGTTTTAATTTTACATACTTTTACTGGCAGTTATACTCAAACTACCACCTGGAATTATCATTCCCTCATTTGAATAGGAATGACGTCAGTCACAGCATTTAAACTGACTGATAACGTCCTGAAGCGGAATGGGTTACAATTGTTTTTTTTTTTTTATCCTTACGACAGCCTCAAAAAAATTGTCTATAATTTTTGTAACGCAATGACGACCTAATGTCAGTGACCCGGTGCTAAATTAGTTAATACCAGAATGCCGTCATCCTACAGACGATAAAACGCACTGGTGGCGAGGAATTATCACCGCAACATATAACCAATTATAAAAATACGGTTAAGCTATAGTCACACTGACCCTACGACCTGATAACGACCACCAGCGACCACAAAATGCTGCGATTGACACCCACCGCTTCCCGACCACGCTGGTGGCCGAGCAGTCGTGCTACCGAACGGCTATCGGCGGGCGTCTAGTGTGAGTTCAGTGGGAGGCCGGACGGCGACCATGGTAAAATTTGCACCTTGACCTGACACTTGGAGCCACGTCAAGACGCCCACCATGCACCGACCGGTTGCCGACAGGCCGCGTACCGGTCGCCGATGATCGGCGACCGCTAGGCGGTCTGTCGCAATGAAGACGGCGATCTCCCGTAACGACCGGTCGTATGTCGGTTGCCGTCCAGTAGACCACCGGTCACACGATCGACGCCGTCCGGTCTGTAGGGATCGGCAACGACAACACGGCGATGGCCTGCCACAAGACGCCACCCGGACGCCGACAGATACCACAGTGGTTGGCGTCCTGTATGTGTCGTATAAAAACCTGCACAGTCTGGGGCAGCGATCACACTTTTACCTTTACGTTCAGTGAACACACCGACGATGACAGCCCCCCTTGCACCTCACTTGGCCCTGCCCGTGCTGCGCCTGATGCAACAAGTTCGTGATGACTTTACGACCTGCTAAAGCTACAGTCACACTGACTTTACGACCTGCTAACGACCACCTGCGACCTCAAAAGGCTGCGAATCACACCCACCGCTCCTCGACCACATAGGTGGCAAAGTAGTCGTGCGACCGAACGGCTACCGGCGGTCGTTTAGTGTCCGTCTAGTGGCCGTCCAGTGGGTGGCCGGACGGCGACCATGGTAAGATTCACACCTTGACCTCGCACCCTTAGTCAGGCCAAGACGCCCCCCATACGCCGACCGGTGACCGACAGGCAAGGACCAGTACGCGTCCTGTCGCAATGAGGACGGCGACCTCCCTTAACGACCTGCTGCTGACGTGTTACAGTATATTATATTATCACACAGTTATATTACACATTTCTCATTCTTATTTCTAATGAAAGAAATTAAAGTATTCTGTGCTTCACTGCAGCAAAGGACGGATATTTGTGAGGCGCCCCCCCCCAATTACGTACCTTACAATATGTCCGAGTAATTGTAACAATAACCACGTTCAGTGGAAATAAATTATTGTTATTATTATTATTAGTAGTAGCAGTAGTAGTAATAATAATAATATTATTATTCTCTCCCCATAATGATAATATGGGGCATATGAATACCTCACCTGTAAACAGGTCTCAGGAACAGCTTGTCTGCTATAATAATTTCATACTGCAGAAACCCAGATGGATTGTGATCTGACGTGACAAACACCTGGCACATGACAGGTCAGGTTCGAGTGAGACAAGCAGGGAGTGGAGGGAGGCAGGGAATGGAGGGAGGCAGGGGGTGAAGAAAGAAAGGGAATGGAGGAAGTAGACCTCTCCATTCCCTACCTCCCTCCATCTCTCTCTCTCTCTCTCTCTCTCTCTCTCTCTCTCTCTCTCTCTCTCTCTCTCTCTCTCTCTCTCTCTCTCTCTCTCTCTCTCTCTCTCGTTAATGACATTGAGGCAAAAACAAACTAAATAAATCACCGAGTTCGTATGCTACAACAATGAAGGCAAGCAAGGTCTGTGTGTGTGTGTGTGTGTGTGTGTGTGTGTGTGTGTGTGTGTGTGTGTGTGTGTGTGTGTGTGTGTGTGTGTGTTGCATTTACCTTCAAACCAACTTGGACAGAGTATAATTGTACAGTTTTATGAGGTAAGCGAGGATAAAGGCTATTGAAGCAATGTAGATATTTAAAGGTTTAATACAATGAAAAAGAACATGTATACAAAACAATAAATGCAACATGACACATTTACATAGAACGACGGCTTGGGTGTTCGGGTGTGTTGAGCTCGCTGCTGTTCCTGTATTGGTTCCTGTGGTCGGGCTGCCGTAGCGATTGATGATCCATGATTTCTGTCAAACCAGACATACTCAACCCCCCATAAGGGGTCGATGTAACTCCCTGCCAGGAAGTTGCAGGCTACCGTGGTTGTGGTGTTCCTGGGTAATACGTCGTCATAGGGGGGTGTTGTGGTCGTACTGGCGGATGTGGCTGCTACTGCTGCTGTGGTTAAGGCTGGACAGGTTGCTGTAGGGCGTTCCTTTCGAAGCATTGCAGGAAAAGCGTCATGGCCTCCTTCATGGAAAGCCTCCTCGATGTTTCACTCAGCCCTTTAGCCTCGATGCCCAACCAATGGTAAATGGCTGCCTTGTAGTTGGCACTCAAGTTCAGGGCCGAGTCCAACGTTTGTGCCATGTCCGGGCTGGCGGACATTCTGGTTGCCACCTTGAGAAGGACTTCGTCCAGACGCCTTGCAATACTCAATGACTGGAGCTGACGCATTCAGGAGCTGGTGGAAGCCGGGCTGGGGGTGCGTTCAACACTAGCACTGCAGTCACTGTCGCTGTCCTCCTCAGGTGGTTCCACCGTCGATATAATCCTTCCAAGTTGGCGACTTTCCCCTCTCACGCCGACGTGAGACTCGTCGTCGTCAGGGTTGATTTCTTCGTGTTGGGAGACAATATGAACTTCTAAGTCCTCTTCCTCGTCCGCATCCATCTCCTGGGCACCATCTAGGAGTGAACAATCTTCCACTTCCTTCTGAGGCTGCAGTTGATGTACCCTTTTCATTGTTGACAGTAGGTATACGAGTGGCAGAAGCCGTTGCGGTGGGCAGATGGAGGCAGGTGTTGAGAGAAGCTGGTCACTGGTAGTCGGATGCTGGGGCGAATGCTGAACTTCGAATGGAGCGCCGTCCTTTTATTACGGTCGCTCCGCCCACAATGACCTGACTTCGTTTAGTCTCCTCCAGTCGTTGAGAGCGGTGGCGGTCCGCCCTCAGCTCAGACGCAGGCAGCAGCCAATAGGTCGGGGAGGAGGCGCCACCCATGCGCCTTTGAGACCGCCACTTACAGATGGCCACCGTGCGGCGATTGGACGGCGTCCATTTGCCGTCCAGCCTACCACCGGTCGCCGCACAACTCGCTGTCTTGTGGGAGACCGGACGCCGACCACGGCCAATGACAGATACAAAGTGGACGGCGAACATCGGCGACCACCTACTAACTGAAGGCAACCAGACGGCGTCCTCTCGCCATCCGGTCGCCATTCACCAGTTAACCGCCATCTGTTGGCCACTGGTGGCAGTCCGCTTGCCGTCTAGACGCAGTCCATTCGGCCACCGGACGGCAACCTTTTTTTCACCTTACACCACAGCATATTAACAGTACATTATCGAGATCAAGCGACAAGATTTATCAGTGCGCATGTAATACTGAGCCATTGGCATCTCCCTCCTTCCCACAGAGCATGTGTACACAGGGCCACCACTCGTTAACACAGGGAGAGGTGTTTCTAAATTCTTCGTCCGTGTATCTCAGAATGCATGGTGCTTAAAGCGTTCGAGAACTTTTTGTGGAGAGTGTTCATCTCAGGAAGGAAAATTTAAGGGCAAACAAATATAAAACAAGGAAATAAAAAGCCCGCAAAACATCACCGAAGGGAACCAATTACCTCGCTCCAAGATACACGCGCAGACAGGCATGGAAGGAGCAACCTCTTTATTTCTATGTACCACAACTCAGGAAGGAAAAGTTAAGGGCAAACAAATATAAAACAAGGGAAGATGAAGACCGTAAAACCTCACCGAAGGAAACCAACCACCTCGCGTCAAAGATACACCCACAGACAGGCAAAGAAGTAGCAGAATGTTTATTTCTGTGTACATCTGAGGAAGAAAAAGTTAAGGGAAAATAAATATAAAACAAGGAAAAAAAAGCCCGCAAACCTACTGCTCCCAAGAATGTGATTGAGAGTTCCAAAAAGCTTCTCAGAAGGGGTTGAAGAGGTGTCTTGATACTCTCCTGTCAAAGAGTTAAGTCATTCTAGACACTCGTTTATTGCTGCTGAGTCTGTGTGTGTGTGTGTGTGTGTGTGTGTGTGTGTGTGTCATCTATAGGTGTTGACCGCTGCATTTTCTCTCATTATTAGTTCTTATGAGTGAAGTAATGAATAATGACTCGAATTGTGTTATAACCGTTAATTAATTATCTCTCAGAGAGTAAAGCCATCACAGTAAGTACCTTTCATGTAGTAATAATAATGTAATTTCTTGTGTAGTAGAGCGTGGACTCTCACAAACCTGCCGTGATAATGTCAGTAAGTGAGTAGTTTTTACCTCACTCGTACTAACATTCACAGCGAGGAAAAAAAGCTTCAAAGGGATTCATAATTACCGCGGCATTCTCTTTGTAAACAAGGCTAATGTGTGCTGCTCGGCGGGGGTGGGACACAAAAACGTACAAGCGTATTAAAACAAAGAGCCACGAATTATATTATTGCATCACGCGCCGCTCTGAATAGTGACAAAAAACTCTAAATACATATACGGTAAGTCTATCTTGTTGGCGGGAAAGATAAACCTACTTCACAAAAACCTACACGCATATTATAGGAGCCAAGTATTTAGTATTGCATCACGCGTCGCTCTGAATAGTGACAAAAAGATCTAAATACATATACGGTAAGTCTATCTTGTTGGCACCAGGCATGAAACAAAAGCCTACACGCGTATTATGAAAAGAGCGACGAATTATAGTATTGCATCACGCGCCGCTCTGAATAACGACAAAAAGATCTAAATATTACCGCGGCATCTCTTTATGAACAAGGCTAATATGTGCTACGTGGTGTGTGCTGGGAAACCAAACCCTTCAACCCTATTTAAAAAGAGACAGGAATTGTAGTATTGCATCACGCGACGCTCTGAATAACGACATTATTATTATTATTATTATTATTATTATTATTATTATTATTATTATTATTATTATTATCCCACACACCATTTATTCTTATTATTGCCATTTGTAGTGGTAGTAGTGGTAGTAGTAGTAGTAGTAGTAGTAGTAGTAGTAGTAGTAGTAGTAGTAGTAGTAGTAGTAGTAGTAGCAGTAGTAGTAGTAGTAGTAATAACAGTAATAGTAGTAATAGTTGTAGTAGTAGTAGTAGTAGTAGTAGTAATAACAGTAATAGTAGTAATAGTAGTAGTAGTAGTAGTAGTAGTAGTAGTATCATTACACACACACACACACACACACACACACACACACGAGAACTTGGCCCCCTTGCCTTCCCGGCCACTGACACTCACACCCTCTCCCCCAGGCGCCCTCACAACCCTGGTGCCCCTGGACAGGGAGGAACAGGCAGAGTACGAGCTGTGGGTGCGGGTGAGCGACGGCCAGCTGTCCTCCGTCACCCCGGTCTTCATCACCGTGAGCGACGGCAACGACAATCCGCCCGAGTTCCTGGAGCCGCTCTACCGCGTCACCGTCCCCGCCCGCAGCAAGACCAAGAAATGGGAGGCGCTCTTCAGGGTAAGTGGCCCCCTGCCTGAAGGCTTACACGCTCTTTATCTCTCATCACAAACAGTATCAAAGTGAATGTGGGGAAGTATTTAGAGCCCGCATTCTTATACTCTCTCTTCTCTCATCTCAAACAGTCTCTCACGCCATTGTGGGAGTTTGAAAGTAAACGTAGGGAAGTATTTAGGTAAGTGGCCCCCTGCTTAAAGGCTTACACGCTCTTCTCTTATCATAATAGAGTCTCATCTCCGACTTCAGGAGTTTGAAAGTGAATGTGGGGGCACCGTTGCCAGATTATCGTACTCAGAGCCTCGTGTTTACCGGTTTCTGAGCCATAGCTATTGACAAAAAAAAACAATATAATGAACCATTTTAACGATGACTATGTATGAGGGCAGTTGTTGGGGTAGAGGAGGCAGTTTTGGGGTCGAAAATCGGCAAACATAGCAGGCTGAGTACGACAATCTGGCAACGTTGTACAGTGGGGGAAGTATTTAGGGCCCGGAAGGCTTTCACTCTCCCCTTTCTCGTTATAAACAGTCTCAAAAGTGAATGTGGGGAAGTATTTAGGGCCCGGAAGGCTTTCACTCTCCCCTTTCTCGTCATAAACAGTCTCAAAAGTGAATGTGGGGAAGTATTTAGGGCCCGGAAGGCTTTCACTCTCTCTTTTCTCGTCATAAACAGTCTCAAAGTGAATGTGGGGAAGTATTTAGGGCCCGGAAGGCTTTCACTCTCTCTTTTCTCGTCATAAACAGTCTCAAAAGTGAATGTGGGGAAGTATTTAGGGCCCGGAAGGCTTTCACTCTCTTTTCTCGTCATAAACAGTCTCAAAGTGAATGTGGGGAAGTATTTAGGGCCCGGAAGGCTTTCACTCTCTTTTCTCGTCATAAACAGTCTCAAAGTTAATGTGGGGAAGTATTTAGGGCCCGGAAGGCTTTCACTCTCCCTTTTCTCGTCATAAACAGTCTCAAAGTTAATGTGGGGAAGTATTTAGGGCCCGGATTCTCACACGACCTCTTATCTCATCTCAAACTGTCTCACCGCCATCTTTGGGAATTTGAAATTGAATGATAAGTATGTAAGGAAGGAGCCCCCTGGTTGAATACACGCTCTTTCTCTCTCACCATAAACAGTCTCAAAAGTGAATGTGGGGAAGTATTTTGGGTCCAGATTCTCACATGTTCTCTTTCTCTCGTTACAAACAGTCTCTTACGCCATCTTTGGGAGCCTGAAATTGAATGTGATGTAAGGAAGTAGCCCCCTGGTTGAAGGCTTACACGCTCTTTCCCTCTCACCATAAACAGTCTCAAAAGTGAATATGGGGAAGTATTAGGGCCCAGATTATCACATGCTCTCTTTCTCTCGTTACAAACAGTCTCTTACGCTTCTTTGGGAGCCTGAAAGTGAAAGTGGAGAAATATTTAAGGACGCAGCCCCCTGGTTGAAGGTTTGCACTCTCTCTTCTCCCATCATAAACAGTCTCTGTCATCTTCGCGAGTTTGAAAGTGAATGTGGAGTCGTATTTGTGGCCCAGAAAATAGGTTTGATAGATTTTTAAAGGCACTGAATGGAAAAGGTTGGGGTGTTTTTTTTATAAGTGGTGCGAACGTAGCAGTTAATATAAATAAGAACAGAAACACAGAAACATTAAATACTTAGATACGTAAGAATAGAAACATACTTAGATAGATAGATAGATACGTAGAGAGAAAGATACAGAGACAGTTAGTTCTGAGTCTATATATCAGCCACATAACAAAACAATCAGATCGCAAGCTCCCAATCAACGTATGCTTAACAAAACCTGAGATTCACAAAGCCACGAAGAACCTCTAGAAAAGACCACAGGCACAACACTACAGTCTGTTCACTTAAGTCCGACCCAAGCTGACAACATAAACCTAAGCATGTTTGCAAGCTGAGTGCTGATTGGCTACTGCTATGGCTTCTAAGTTTTCTTTAACCTCTGTTTGTGTTTATCTCACGCAGCACTTTATGATAATCTGCACTGTGCTTACAAACACGCTTAGGTTTATGTTGTCAGCTTGGGTCAGACTTAACCCTTTCTTGCCCGAATTATTATCAGCATTAAAGAAAAATGTTTTGTAGCGTAAATAAACGAAAAATGAGCCATTGAAACCATTTATTGCAAAAAAATGTTTTTTTTAAATCCCCTAGGGCATTTAAACCAAAAGGTGACCAATAGGACCTATTGGGCACTTGACCATTTTGAATGCAAAAAAAGAAATAAGTCAATTGATTGAATTATATTGAAATTTCACATGAACAAAGTAGATGAGTGACAACATAAAAATATAATATTAATGATGTAAAGTTTTCCTAATAGGTAAATACATTATTTTTCCTCACTGAAACTTGTAACTGATGCTTTTACTTCACTAATTTCCATTATTACTGGTGAAATTCTAGGAAGCAATTCTTCTTTTGGTCGCAGCACAAGTGCACACTGCATTTCAGACAGTGCATACGCACTTTGCTTTTGCACCCTGGGAGTTTGCATGTCTCTCGGTTTGCTGAGACAGCAGGAAAGTGACCTATGCCATCCTTGCGGACGTCATCTTCAGGGATGGGTTTTGTTGCTCTCCCACATTTCTTCTTTTTCTCAAAGTTCACCTTTACAACATCAGTTGATGGTCTTCCTCTTTTCTTTCTCAAATCCTTGCCACTATTTGTGAGTGAGTAAGCCAGTTTTAATTTGAAATCACAAAGAGCATGTTGTTTTTTATCAGGTATTCCAAGTGAGGTAGCGGAACGCCTGTAAACTAGCCAACTATTGACTACTGCCATGTCAAAGAGATGAAAAACAAGCCTCAGATAGTATTTCCTAGACCGAAAAGACATTCTATAGTATGCAAGGAGTTGGTCTTGGAGATCTACACCTCCCATATGCTCATTATACATTTTGACAATACTGGGTACAGGAACTTCAACTTGTTCTTTTCTTTTCCTATCATATCTAACACATGTCTGTAGTGGCTGAGAAGTAGCAAATGTTGAAGTTAGGCACACTCCTTTATTATCGTACCATTTGATTGCATTTGTAGTAACTCCCTCTTCATTTGTTGTCACCCATTCATCATAACTTCCTCTGCCTTTGGAGGCTAGCTGTTTATCAGACTGGAATGATAAACCTGGAAGTCTTCTACTTTGAACTGTACCACAGCACCAAATTCCTTTAGTTGCCAAGTATTCTACTTATGGGAGAGAATTGAACCAATCGTCAAAGTACAATTTATGGTTCTTGTGATAAGGTATCACTTCTGCTAAATGTAAAACTGCATTGGCACTTGGACCAAGGTCAGGCACATCATTCTTATCTACAGGATCAATTTTACCTGTGTATGGCCTGAAATCATACACATAACCCTTATCATCTGCTAGTACAAATATCTTATATCCCCATTTAGAGGGTTTCTTAGGGTTGTACTGCTTCATGCTTGAAGCCCCCTTGAATGGAACAATTTGTTCGTCTATACTCAGATGTTCTATCATGGGAACTTTCCTAAACTCTTGTCTCAAATGGTCAACCAACATTCTTACTTTGCATAATTTGTCAGTCTTGTCAATGGTATTATTATTCACTAGGTGCAAATGGGACTTGATCTCTTCCCACCTATTCCTACTCATAACTGATGATACAGCGTCACTCATTGTGTAAGAAGACCAATGAAGACGTGTATTGGGTATCTTACTAACTGACATGAAGAAGGAACATCCTAGCCATTGTTCAAATTCACTACATGTAAGACTTAGTGGCTTATTTGGATTTTGCTGCAGAGCATACAAATTGCATTGCTCAACAATGTCTTTGAGAAAATCATCAGACAAAAACTTCTTGAAATACTGCAAAGGTGTCAGCAAAACCTCATCTTCTGACTGCTCTTCACTATCAAAAACAGGAATGGAAGGTGGTCCTCTTGTTTGAGTAATTTGTTTCCAGATGATGCGTCTCTTTCTTTTACGTTTAGCTGGAGGATGAGGAGCTTCAATAATTTCTGCATCATCCAATACCAAAACAACTGTATCTTCATCCTCTTCTTCCTCACTACTGCTGCCAATATCTGTTGAAAATGTTATTTTACACATTAGTGAATCATGGATAATTGAAAACATTTCTCTCACTACCCTTGTTGCTGTTTGCTTCTCTTATAATGATTTAAATTATAACCTCATAAGAAAACTATATAAACAGTTCCTTCCCTATTATTTTTCTAGTTACTCGTTAGATTATATATTATTTGTAATTTTAGCCTAATATATATATATATATATATATATATATATATATATATATATATATATATATATATATATATATATATATATATATATATATATATATATATATATATATATATATATAATCAGCATCATCATCATGTATATATGATATCACACATGCACAAACAGAATAGACCGTCATCGCCAGGTAAAGTGTGCGTCCATTACCTGGTATTTCGGGATCGCCGATGTCATCAATTTCATTGTCATCATATTCACCCATATTTTCAGTGTCACTACAGGTGAGGCTCTCTGCTATTTCTTCACTGGTCAATGTTTTCTTCCTCTTCTTGTAAAACTGCTTCGGGGTCATTTTTACTCCAGAAGGTCCTGAAAGGGAGAAGTTTACCATTGCGTTATTTGTTATGTTGCTATTCAAGTATTGACCTTACAAAATAATTACAGTACACTTTTATCAATGAAACACCTCATATATATGCCATATGTTATGATACCGTTGACATGTAAGGTATATGCTTGTCATATTCATAGAAAAACGCAGAGGTAAATGCTTGCTATTGTTGAAAATATAACTGAGCAATAACCTACGAGCGTGCCCAATGGGACCATTCGGTCACTTTTACTGAAAGCCTAGTGACACCTCTACGTATACTTATAAGCTGACAGATACTACTATATTTTATTTGTCTATACATTGAGATATATACTGTATTTTATTTGTACAAATGAAATTACCTGCGACAGCATCCATTGTGGCTAAAGTGGCTGGAGTGGAGCTACGTCAGACACGCGTCCACCCCCCTCAGCTTCGAGCTTCATACTGGCGGGAAGTCTTCTGCTGCTGGAAACTAATGGTATCACGTGGCTCACAAAATAGGACCAAACGGTCCTGATGAGCGTACGGCGTTAAAAGACGTGCACACTTACCATAGAGTTAATGCAAATAAAAGAGGACCGAAAAGTCCTATTGGGCAGGATAGGGTTAAGTGAACAGACTATACCTGGCTGGCTACGAGGGCTCCGCTAGTTAAAGGTCCATATTCTTAAACGTATCGGGCTACCATTGTGACTATTTCCCAAGGCCACGGAGAAGATTAACCGGGTTTACATGAGTGTTTTTGGAGGTCTGGTAGTTGACGGTCCAAATTCCTAAACGTATCGGGCTCCCATTGCGACTATTTCCCAAGGCCACAGAGAAGATTAACCGGGTTTTCATGAGTGTTTTTGGAGGTCTGGTAGTTAAAGGTCCAAATTCCTAAACGCATCGGGCCACCATTACTACTATTTCCCAAGGCCACAGAAAAGTATAGCCGGGTTTTCATGAGTGTTTTTGAAGGTCTCCGGTAGTTAAAGGTCCAAATTCCTAAACGTATCGGGCTCCCATTGCCACTATTTCCCAAGGCTATAGAGAAGATTAACCGGATTTTCATTGGTGTTTCTGAAGGTCTTATAGTTAAAGGTCTATATTCTTAAACGTATCGGGCTACTATTGCCACTATATCCCAAGGCCACAGAGAAGATTAACCGGGTCTTCATGAGTGTTTTTGAAGGTCTCCGGTAGTTAAAGGTCCAAATCCACCTATCCACTATCCTATCCACTCGACACAATCTTCCAAACAACTATCCCCTATTCTTTGACAACACCCAGCTATCACCTTCTTCAACACTAAACATTCTCGGTCTATCCTTAACTCAAAATCTTAACTGGAAACTTCATATCTCATCTCTTACTAAATCAGCTTCCTCTAGGCTGGGCGTTCTGTACCGTCTCCGCCAGTTCTTCTCCCCCGCACAGTTGCTATCCATTTACAGGAGCCTTGTCCGCCCTCGTATGGAGTATGCATCTCATGTGTGTGTGAGGGGGGGGTCCACTCACACAGCTCTCCTTGACAGAGTGGAGTCAAAGGCTCTTCGTCTCATCAGCTCTCCTCCTCATACTGATAGTCTTCTACCTCTCAAATTCCGCCGCCATGTTGCCTCTCTTTCTATCTTCTATCGATATTTTCATGTTGACTGCTCTTCTGAACTTGCTAACTGCATGCCTCCCCTCCTCCCGCGGCCCCGCTAGACACGACTGTCTACTCATGCTCATCCCTATACTGTCCAAACCCCTTATGCAAGAGTCAACCAACATCACTGTTTCATCCCTCACGCTGGTAAACTCTGGAACAATCTTCCTTCATCTGTATTTCCTCCTGCCTACGACTTGAACTCTTTCAAGAGGAGGGTATCAGGACACCTCTCCTCCCGAAATTGACCTCTCTTTTTGGACACTCCATTGACCTCTATTCAGGAGCAGTGAGTAGCGGTCTTTTCTTTTTTTTTTTTTTTTCTTTTTCTTGCGCCCTTGAGCTGTCTCGTTACTGTAAAAAAAAAAAAAATCATAAACGTATCGGGCTCCCATTGCCACTATTTCCCAAGGCCACAGAGAAGATTAACCGGGTTTTCATGAGTGAATTTCGAAGTTTCCGGTAGTTGAAGGTCCATATTCCTAAACGCATCGGGCTACCATTGTGACTATTTCCCAAGGCCACAGAGAAGATTAACCGGGTTTTGATGTGTTTTTTTAAGGTCTCCGGTAGTTAAGGTCCATATTCCTAAACGCATCGGGATCCCATTGCAGCTATTTCCCAAGGCCACAGAGAAGGTTAACCTTGGTTTTCATGCAGCGTTGCCAACTCAACTGGAAACTTCACATCTCCTCTCTTCAAATCAGTTTCCTCGAGGTTGGGCGTTCTGTATCATCTCTGCCAGTTCTTCTCCCCTGCGCAGTTGCTATCCATATACAGGGGCCTTGTCCGCCCTCGTATGGAGTATGCATCTCACGTGTGGGGGGGCTCCACGCTCACAGCTCTTCTGGACAGAGTGGAGTCTAAGGCTCTTCGTTTCATCAGCTCTCCTCCTCCTACTGATAGTCTTCTACCTCTTAAATTCCGTCGTGATGTTGCCTCTCTTTCTATCTTCTATCGATATTTCCACGCTGACTGCTCTTCTGAACTTGCTAACTGCATGCCTCCCCCCCTCCCGCGGCCCCGCTGCACACGACTTTCTACTCATGCTCATCCCTATACTGTCCAAACCCCTTATGCAAGAGTCAACCAGCATCTTCACTCTTTCATCCCTCACGCTGGTAAACTCTGGAACAATCTTCCTTCATCTGTATTTCCTCCTGCCTACGACTTGAACTCTTTTAAGAGAAGGGTATCAGGACACCTCTCCTCCTGAAAATGACCTCTCTTTCGGCCACCTCTTTTAATTCTTTTTTAGGAGCAGCGAGTAGCGGGCTTTTTTTATAATATTGTTTCCTTTTTTTGTGCCCTTGAGCTGTCTCCTTCGTTGTAAAAAAAAAAATTATCGCATTGTATTTTCGTAATTTCGGACCGATAACTATGGCAAAAAGGAAAAAAAAGAGCATCAATAAATAACAGCTTTAACGCAAGCTATAATTTTCTATCGTTATTTGTGCAGGTACGAGAGTTTGAGGCTTAAAAATGATAAATACAATGTGGTGAATACGATAATCTGGCAACGCTGTTTCCATGAGTGTTTCTCCCGTTCAAGGTCCAGAGGGCGTGTCAAGCCATCACCGTCAGCACCAAAACAGTCCACGAAAAACCCAGCGTCGGTGTTCTCAGACGCTTCCGCCTCGCACATCAACTATTTCCAAGGGCCGAAAGGGAGATTAATCGCTATCCAATGAGTGTTTGTGTGGACTCACGGCAGAAAAGAATAATCAACCTACCAGAAGGGCTACGCAACTACCTCTGCAAATTCCCCAAACACCTACGAAAGCTTTATCAAATCCGTGGACTTGGGCGCCGAAATGTTTAAGAATATGGCCTCTGGCAGCTTCTACGAGAGGCTTTTCAGACAGGCAATGTGAAGCGCCCATACGTTTAAGAATACAAAAGAAACATATCCGGGCTCGAGGGAACGGAGGAAGCACAAAAGAGGTTATCAAAGGCGAGGCACGGGAGGCCCACTCTTGAAGCTCTCCTCGCTGGCCTCTAGGGACCTGCCTGGCTTGGTCGGCTTGGACAGAGAGAGAGAGAGAGAGAGAGAGAGAGAGAGAGAGAGAGAGAGAGAGAGAGAGAGAGAGAGAGAGAGAGAGAGAGAGAGAGAGAGAGAGAGAGAGAGAGAGAGAGAGAGAGAGAGAGAGAGAGAGAGAGAGAGAGAGAGAGAGAGAGAGAGAACTACTGCCACCATGCCTCACGAGCTCATATTCCTCTTTCGATGTTTCAGAAAAGAGAATGTATTACAGAGGGTGAATTATTAATGGCGAATGATGGAAGGGTTGAATGGAAAGTGCAGCGTGGCCCAGAGTGTGTTAGACGGGAACTGTTAATATATTTTACGTGAGAAAGCGTTCCTACCACCTCCTCCAACCCCCTCCAACACACACACACCCCTCCCCCTCACACCATACCACTCTCAGATTGCAACACTGAATGAGAATATCCGCTTAAATGTAGGTTTGGGATTTCGCATATAGGATTTTTTTTTATAGTGAAGGAAGCAGCTCAAGGGCGAAAAAAATATATAATAACAAATACCGCTAAGCACTGCCACTGAATGAAATGAGACTATCGGTTTAAATGTTGGTTTGGGATTTCACATATATGATTTTTTATAGTGAAGGAAGCAGCTCAAAGGCGAAAAAAATATATAAATAAAAATCCCTCCAAGCACTGCGTTTATAAAAGTAAAGAATGGTCAAAAGAGAGGTCAAAAGAGAGGTTAAAATGGAGGTTATGTTACATAAGAACATAAGAACATAAGAACGCAGGAGTCTGCAAGAGGCCGGTAGGCCTGTACGAGGCAGCTCCTTTGACCCTAAGCTCCTGTGTATCTAACCCCACCTAATATCGCTGTCCATGAATTTATCTAGTCTATTTTTGAATGTGACAATTGTATTGGCACTCACCACATGATCAAGGTTTCATTCCACTCATCCACCACCCTATTAGTAAACCAATTTTGCTCTATGTCCCTGTTGAATCTGAATTTATCCAGTTTAAACCCGTTACTGTGTCCTACCCGGTTCTCTTACCAACAAACCTTATGAATGTCTCCTTATTAAAGCCCTTCATCCATTTATAAACCTCGATCATGTCTCCACGCACCCTTCTGCCTTCTAGAGAATGCAAGTTTAACTGTTTGAGTCTTTCCTTGTATGGCAAGTTTCAACCCTGAATCATCTTGTAGTCATCCTCCTCTGCACCGATTCTAACATTTTGATATCCATTCTATAGTAGGGTGACCAGAACTGAAACCGCATAGTCAAGATGAGGTCTAACTAATGCTAAATATAGTTTGAGGAAGACTTCTGGGGCTTCTGTTGCTTATACGCTCCTTGAAATAAATCCTAGCACCCTATTAGCTCGATTTAGCTTGAATGCATTGTGCCCTTGGACGGAGATCAGAGCTCACTAAGACCCCTAAATCCTCTCGCACCCAGACCTACTTATGAGAGTGTCATTTGCAATAGTTATGTGAGGGGTTGTTCCTACCACACTCAGAATACTGCACTTCCCACATTGAACTCCATCTGCCATTTATCCGCCCAGTCATATAATCTGTTGAGTCTACCTTGGAGAATACTAGCGTCCTGATCCGACTCCAATTACTTCACCGATCTTGGTATCATCTGCAAATTTACTAACATCACTACTAATTCCTGTGTCTAAGTCATTGATATAAATAATAAACAAAAAGTGGACCTAATATCGAACCTCCTCAGGGACCCCACTGCAATAACACATCCTCTCAGTCAGATCTTTACCATTGATTTGCACTCTTTGCTTCCTAATTGCTAAGCCACGCCTTGACCCAGTTCAAAACTTTCACCTCTACTCCGTGAGCCTGTAATTTAAGCAACAGTCGTTGGTGAGGAACTTGTCAAACGCTTTACTAAAATCAAGATAGATTACATCATAATTTTCATCTCTGTCAACCGCCTCAAATACTTTATTGTAGAAGGACAAGAGATTGGTGAGGCATGACCTACCTTTTTGTGAACCCATGCTATGAGTCGTGAATTGCTTATGTTTCTAAATGCTCCCTGAATGTTCCTGGCTATTATGGACTCCAGCATCTTCCTATAACCGATGTTAAGCTAATTAAGCGATAGTTTGAAGCAACTGACCTGTCCCCCTTTTTTTAAAAAATCGGCGTCACATTAGCTACTTTCCATAGGCTCTCGGCACATAGTTAGTATTTACCGACATCTTAAAGATGTTTGGTTAGTGGTCACTGATTATATCACCCAGCTCCTTTAATACCCTCGGAAATATCCCGTCAGGACCTGGCGACTTGTTCTTCTGTTTATCTATCTCATCCTGAACTACTTGCCTGGTAATGATTATATCCTCAATTTATCGCCATCCCCGCCCTCGTACACCTGAACTCTTTCCGGTATAATGTTCGATCCTCCTGTGTGAATACTGAAAGGAAGTAGTCGTTCAACAATGTGCTCATATTTTCGTAATTTTCACTAGCTCCCCAGTGTTTGATTTCAGCGGTCCAATTTTCTCCCGTGTTTTGTTCTCCCATATGATCTGAAAGAAGCTCCCTTAGGATTACTTTTTCGCCTCATTTGCTACTTTGATCTCATAGTTCTTTTTTGCTATCCTGGTGTTTTTTCTAACTAATCTAGATAGTCTCGACGTACCGGCCCCTGAGATGTGTTTCCCATTCTTTATTTTCTGATAAATTCTTCTTTAACCCAATCTCGTGTTTTTTGAATAGTCCACGAGTCATCCACTTAGGATCATTGTTTTCTTTTCTAAGTGTTCGCTGTGGTATATGCTGTTCTTGCCCTCTTCACTATTACTCTAACTAAATTATTGTAAGACATTTCACACTGGTTCTCCTGGCTCTTCTCCAATCCGCAGTTCTGGCCCTCGAATCCCTAAATTATCCCAGTTTACCTCTTCAAGATGTCTTCGAAGCCCTCGTAGTTTGCCTTCTTCTAAAAATCTGGCACTAACACTGGGTTTGGATCACGGGTTACCGCCCATTCTAAACTCTGCAAAACGAACCGTTCTGCAGGATCACTATTTCTCAACTCTCCGCCCACCTCCAACTCACGTAGCAAGTTCCTATTATTGGTTAGGACTAAGTCTAATATGTTATCTCCTCTGGTAGGCTCAGTAACTACCTTGCTTAAGGAAATTATCTTGTATAACTTCAAGAAAGTCCTCGGCTTCCAGGTCACCCACTAGATCTTCCCAGTCTATATTCCTCATAATTAAAGTCCCCATTACGCAGACATTTCTACTCATACTCGCCCTGCCAATCTCCCCTGTAGTAATATACTCGTGTCCTGCCTGTTAAGGTTGGGTGGCCTGTATATAACTCCTAGAGTTAGTTTTTCTTTCCTTTGTAAACGTCCACCCAAACTGGCTTGGCTTGTTTTAAAGTACATGTCTTTTTTTTCCAATATCTGAATCATGAGTGTTTGTCGAGGTGTCCGGGAGTTAAAGGTTCATATCCTTAAACCTATCGGGGCTCCCATTGCAACTATTTCCCAAGACCACAGAGAAGATAAGCCTGCACCTGTCTGGGAGAGGATAGAGATATGTCTGGACCCTTTTTTACAAAGTTACAGAAGCAGCACAACGGAAAAAATTGTTTAAAAGGCTGCTAATCACCGCCTTATGAAAGAGTGCATCGGTGAGTGGACAAAAGAGAGGTCAATATCGGGAAGGGAGAGAATGTCTTGATACTCGCAAGCGTTCATAAATTCGTTGAGTGGCAAGAAAAAAATAATTGAGGAAAAAGCCCAAGCTAATTACTGCCTTATGAAAGAGTGCATCATCGTTTTTGTCATATAAGCAACGATAACACAGGAAAATATAGGTTCGTGTGGCTACAGAATCCATAGAGTGTGTTAGCTACATCATCGGTTTAATTATATAAGTAATGATAACACGGGGAAAATATAGGTTCGTGTGACCACAGAATCCAGTGAGTGTGTTAGCTACATCATCGGTTTAATTATATAAGTACGATAACACAGGAAAATATATAGGTTCGTGGCTACAGAATCCATGAGTAAAGTGCTAGCTACATCATTTGGTTTAATTATATAAGTAATGATAACACGGGAAAATATAGGTTCGTGTGACCACAGAATCCATAGAATAAAGAAGACAAAAAGATGAATATAAAACCTCAAAAAATAAACAGAAACGTCTAACCTAACCAAACCCCAGACAGAGTGCGTACATCGGAGAAAGTCAGTCATCTGGAGCATTTGAGTATAATAATAAATCCAAGTTATGTGTAGGGCTACAAAATCCATGAGTGTGTTAATTATCTTCACATCAGGAGGAAAAGGAAACAAGAACTCCCAAACCAAAGCACAGGCAGAGTGAGTGAGTCCATCGGAGAGTCACCAGGGGCATTTGGCTAGAACTAATCCACGCTATCTTGGTACTCAAAGAACGGCGGCGGGGACACTTGCACTGCCAAGGCGTGAACCAACTGCTCATGGAAGTGGCACTGAGATGAGACTTAATTACGGGAGAGAGGAAAAGCGTGAGGTGAGGGAGGGGAGGAGATGAAGAAGGTGAAGGAAAAGGAAGGGAAGGAGGGAAGGGAGGAGAGGAAGAAAGGAAGGAAGGAAGGAAGGGGGAGGGAAGGCAGGAGGGAAGGGAAGGAGGAAGGAGGGAGGAAGGGAAGGAAGGAGGAAGGGAAGTAAGGGGAGATGAAGGAAAAGGAAGGAAGGGAGGGGAAGGGAGGGGAAGGGAGAGGAAGTAAGGTGAAGGAAAAGGAAGGGAAGGGAGGGGAAGGGAAGGGAAGGGAGAGGAAGTAAGGTGAAGGAAAAGGAAGGGAAGGGAGGGGAAGGAGGAGGAAGGGAGGAAGAGGAGATGAAGTAAGAAGGAAAAGAAGGAGGGAAGGAAAGGAGGGGAAGGAAGGAAGGGAAGGAGGGGAGGGGAAGGAAGGGAAGGTGGACTGGAGGGGAGGGGAGAGGAGGAAGGAGGTAAGGGATGAGATGAAGGAGGTGAGGTGAGAGGACGAGAGGAGCGAAGGAAATATGTTAAAAGGAAATAATAAGAAAATAAATGGAAAAAAAAGTTAGTTATGTCGTCAAGTGGATCAATAGGGAGGGTTGTGCCGAGGCTGTTCTGACGTCACGGCGATAATCATGTTTTTTTTTATTCTATTTATTTATTTTATTTTTTCACCAAGAGTGTTCTGTTACAACCTTAAGTCAGTGCTGTGTTATGATCACATTCCTTTCTTAACACAAATTGCTAAACTCTATCTAGTGCCTCTCTCGCCATGCATAACACTAACAATAAATAACATATAATAATAATAATAATAATAATAATAATAATAATAATAATAATAATAATAATGATAATAATAATAATAATAATAATAATAATAATAATAATAATAATAATAATAATAATAATAATAATAATAATAATAATGATGAGTATGATGATGATGTCTATTTTAAGATATATGTGTGTTTGTGTGTGTATGTGTGTGTGTGTGTGTGTGTGTGTGTGTGTGTGTGTGTGTGTGTGTGTGTTTCTTTCATTTTTTAGGCGTAAGGAAAGGTTCATTCATCCCCATCAGACTAAGTAAACTATAGCCAAAGACTTGACGAGATAGCAGAGAATCCAAGGTAACACATCAAAGGCCCTTCATTTTTAAGGAAAGGTTCATTCATCCTTACCCTAGACTAAGTAAACTATAAGCTATGACTTACCGAGAGAAGCAGAGAACTAAGGTAACACAAGGCCCTTCATTTTTAGGCTTAGGAAAGGTTCAGTCATCCTTACCCCTAGACTAAGTAAACTATAAGCTATGACTTGACGAGAGAAGCAGAGAACTAAGGTAACACACAAAGGCCCTTCATTTTTAGGCTTAAGGAAAGGTTCATTCATCCTTACCCCAGATTAAGTAAACTATTAGCTACGACTTGATGAGTTAAATATGAATACATTTAAGTACTTACACACAATTGCTTCAATACTGTGGGAGGTAGAACGTCAGCTTTTGTATCAGAAAGTTATTTGAAACGAACTAGATAGAGTGGAACCTCAAAACAGTGGTAGAGTTGCCTTTCCAAGTGCTGTGTGGTGGGGGCATTGCTCGGGGTGATGAGGGCATTGCTCAAGTGATGAGGGCATTGCTCGGGGTGTAAGTCTTGAGCATAACACTTGTTGGGCCACACCGTCCATGTCCGTAACTGGCTGAGGTGTGTGGAACTGTTCCTGATGACATGTCTTTAACCTCTGCGCCTGGTGCTGTGCCGCACTGCTTCCCTACCACACCACACCTTGGTCAGACCACCTGTTAGCTTGTCCGCCTTCCTGTAAATACACCTTTGCTTTCCTGTCCTCGGCGCTGTGAATGTGGTGGTGGTGGTGGTGATGGTGGTGATGGTGCAGCCTGAGCCAGAGGACGCGTGGGGACTGGGTCAGCTTTCGCCCTCACAGATCACCTCCCACGACGACGCCTTGTTCAGGGTAAGGAGGCCACGCGCGACACGGGAACCTGTGAGGTGGTTTCCGTGTGCACGCTCAGCATGGAGGTATCGCTACCTTTGTGCTACCTACGTACTTGACTGTAAAAGACATTGATTGACGTATTTGCAAGTCCGTTATATCCAGCCGCTGCAGCGTGGCGAGGTGGGTGTGTCTCCCAGCCACGCTCCTCCACGCTGCACGCACCGCATTGCAAGTGTAAAGTCTGCAGTGACGTGATTGGCACAGGTACACAGTTTTTAGTGGCTTCGTATTTCACCATTAGCTTGAGTACTTCACCGATTGGTTCATTTTACGTTTCGTCAGTATTTTCAGTTGCCATGTCTGACTAGCCTGGCCCAGCGACCGAACTGACAACAGCCGCAAAGCGACGAGCCGGGTTTTGATCTGTCGTGGTGGCGGAGCGTCTCAGAGCATCTCAACGCGCGTGTTTCCCCCGGCCAGTGACCTAAAATAAAGTACCGCCCAGCTGTCAACATAACCCAGGGGTGTAGAAACCCATTCATAGGAGCCTCAAGAGTGTTCAAGCCCGCGCCGCACAGGGACCACCACACAGCTTCCTCGCCCCACATCGGACATCTGAGTGTCTCGTACAGGCATGAACAGCTAGCACACAAGGCTCCACGCGTCCCTTTACCGCATTGTCGGCCCCGAAGACTGTGGCGTGGTATTCTTAGCCTCCGAGGAAACACGCAATGCTGAGACACGTTCATGCCTCCCTAATGCATATAGTAAAGAGGGACACGTAATATATCTGCGTTCCTATCTATATCAGTGCAGGACTCACGAGCTGGAAGTCAACTTGTCCTGACGGTCGCCTCTTTGTCGTGTTCCGAGTCTTCGTTGTCCAGCGAAGTTTATTGTTACCAAATATCGACTTTGTTGTGGGCCAGTGAGTGCCCTGTTTTCGCTGGACTTTCTGTAACTGCAACGTTTGTTATTAGATATATATGTGAAAGGTGATACAGTCCTAATAATTAGCTCACCAACGCCACTGCAGCCAAGCTTTTCTCGTTAATGGAAGCGGTAAAAGGCTGAATAATTGTTCTCAATGGTAAACGGTTAGTCTGCGGTTGTTCAACGACCATGTATAACGACGGGCTGATAAATCTGGACAAAGAAGAAGAAGAAGAAGAAGAAGAAGAAGAAGATGAAGAAGAAGATGAAAAAAGGTCTGCGGGTGTTCATCAACGTGTATACCGCCTTACTAACCTATCACAGCCACCTTTAGTATTGATAATGGTTGTATAGACGAGTGGCGGCGCTGTTTACTAATAATGGTTACGTAGACGAGTGGCGGCGCTGTTTACTAATAATGGTTACGTAGACGAGTGGCGGCGCTGTTTACTAATAATGGTTACGTAGACGAGTGGCGGCGCTGTTTACTAATAATGGTTACGTAGACGAGTGGCGGCGCTGTTTACTAATAATGGTTACGTAGACGAGTGGCGGCGCTGTTTACTAATAATGGTTACGTAGACGAGTGGCGGCGCTGTTTACTAATAATGGTTACGTAGACGAGTGGCGGCGCTGTTTACTAATAATGGTTACGTAGACGAGTGGCGGCGCTGTTTACTAATAATGGTTACGTAGACGAGTGGCGGCGCTGTTTACTAATAATGGTTACGCAGACGAGTGGCGGCGCTGTTTACTAATAATGGTTACGCAGACGAGTGGCGGCGCTGTTTACTAATAATGGTTACGCAGACGAGTGGCGGTGTGGTGTCATCTGTCATCCGGTATCGTAAGACATCCCATCCTTAACTTCGCATCGCGGAACCCAATCTTTGCTATCACCAAGTAACTAAGTGAAGCATCAAGTGTAAAAAGTACCAAGGAGGACCTAAAAAGCGATGCAAAGCGGAACAGGTCACAAGAAGAAGAAGAAGAGTGATTGTTGATATCCTAGTTATACACACATACGTCATCATTTGCTTTCATAATAATATAAATAAACTTGGGTGGGACAGATCCCGACAAGCAGTCGACAAAAGACACGGTACCGTGTCGAAATTCATGGATGTATTCAGGATGGGATGTCTCACGATCTTGGGATGTCTCATGACACCACAGCGGCGCTGTTCACCCCGCGGGGCGCACCACACCGGCGGCGGCAGAGGACCCGTGTCAGTGTCATCGTCAGCATGGGTCGGCTCCCTGTGGTGTCACGTCGGCGCATGCAGGCGGTGCACGCGTCGAGTTTCAAGTGTGTCTAGATGTACTTTTGTTTTACTTTTATGATTTGGTTCCGCGTCTTCGTCACTGGCTGTGTTCAGAGGGCATGTTGAACCCCTTTGTGACTGTTTTGTTTCATAGCAGGACACGGAGCAGGTGTTCTCTGGGACGGACGCCTCCTGATGTCCTAGAAGATGTGCCCCTGACAGTTTGTGCTGCACGCATTGTGTTATAATATTTATGTTCTGTTCTGTGTTAGCCCGGGAACACGAGCCACGGGGCAGGACACACACACGCCCCCTGAGGCCGTCTGGGCATGTGCGGGGCGTTGTCGTGGCTCAGTGTTCCGTTCACCCTTCTGTTCCGTGTAGTCTTGGGGAGCATGGTGACAGTATCTTGTTGTTCGTACTGCAGTAGACGTAATGACTTCGTTTTCTGGAATGTGTATGTTAGCATTAACTCAATAACGTCACTAACATGTTTATCTGTAAGTCGTTTCAAACTCCACTCACTAAACCTCTCTCTGGGAAAGGAGACTTAAAATTTATGATCACATGTAAAACCTATTTACTTCTTAAACATACTTGGGGTTTGATCCTATACCTGCATGTTTTTGACGTCCATACAAAGCCGTGAGATACATTCCTTTAAGGGAGGTTGACTTAAATGATCACCAACACTCGAGCAACGTTCCCCTATAACACATCGGTTGTCCCAAGGTAGTGCAAGCAGACGGAGCATTGCCTTCACGGGCCTTGTAGCCACGTGGACCTCCCTGCTCGGTGCCGCCTCTCAGTTCCTTCCCTATTCTGAAGGTGTTCGCCAGAGATGCGGACGGGCATGAACGGTGACCTGACTACAGCATCAGGACCGGCAAGGGCAAGAAGGGCTGCTTCAAGATCCACCCGAAGACTGGCCAAGTTCAGCAACAAGGCCTTTCCCCCGAGCAAGACCTTCGATTTGATGGTGAGTGCTGACATGCCTTTTTTTTTACAGCTAAAGAAACAGCTCAAGGGCAACAAAAAAAGGTATAAAATAAAGCCTGCTAATCGCTGCTCCTACAGAGACAAAAGTGATGAACGGCCAAAAGAGGAGAGGTGTCTTGATACGCTCCTCTTGAAAGAATTCAAGTCAGAGGCAGGAGGAAATATAGACGAAGGAAGGCTGTTCCAGAGTTTACCAGTGTAAGGGATGAAAGAATGAAGATGCTGGTTAACTCTTGCATAAGGGATTTGGGCAGTAGAATATTCGTGTAAAAATTGATCCCATGATAAGGTTGCTTCCCCTTACCTTAGCTATGATAACAGTAATTGGCTGAGGCAAGATAAATCCTTAGAAAACAGTATACCCCAAACTGTTCCCCATATTCCCGAACATTTCGGGGCTCAGGTCGGTATCTTGAGAAGTTTCCGCCGCTCACACCAACCATTTCCAAAGGCCGAAGAGAAGGTTCATCGGGTTCTAATGAGTGTTTTTAGTTCCATAGTACAGATGATGGGTCAGACTACCACCAGGGTCATAAAACTACCCCTGGAAATGACCAAAACTCCTGCGAAAGCCTTGTCAAATACATGTGTCAGGTCGCCGGAATATGTAAGAATATGGCCCTCCCTGAGTTACACACCCACATTTGATGAGGATTTTGTAGAGGTTGCTGTTGGTATTCCCACGGGTAGTTTTATGAGCCTAGTGATAGTTTTACAAGGCTTCTGCACCATGAACCAAAAGCCAACTCTTTAGAACCCAATTAATCTCCTTTTCGGCCTTTATGAGAACTGAAATCGTGTGAGAATACTGACGTGAATCTGTTTGTCTCACTCACACACCTTCCCTTCCTCCTCCTCCTCCCCTTCAGAGCCTGGAAATACTTGTTGTGAGAGATAGAATCGCCCGGGAATATCTGACGTGAATCTGTTTGTCTCACTCACACACCTCTTCCTCCTCTTCCTCCCCGTCAGAGCCTGGAAATACTTGTGAGATCTGAAATCGTGTGAGAATGCGGACGAGAACTCCCCTGCCTCCCTAACACCTCCCCCTCCCCTTCTTCTTCCCCGTCAGATCCTGGAAACACTTGTGAGAGATTGCATCGCCTGAATATACGGATGGAATTTGTTTATTTCTTCCCCGTCAGAGCCTGGAAATACTTGTGTGAGAGCTGAAACCGTCTGAGAGTATACGGACGAGAACTCCCTTGGCTCCCTAACACCTCCTCTTCCTCCTCCTCCTCAGATCCAGGTGAAGGACAACGGGGCGCCGCAGCTGACGGCCACCACGCGGGTCCTCGTGCGTGTGATGGACGTGCCTGAGGAGTCTCCCAACCCGCCGGTCCTGCAGCCGCCGCCCCCGCCCACGTGATGGAGACGGACGCGCTGGGCCACCTGGTGTCCTTCATCAACGCTCGGGACCCGGATAACGACACCTTGTGGTACTACATCACAGGTGAGGGACATATAGGGTTGCATTCTTAACCCGGTAGCAGCGACGGGCCAAATTTGTGCCATGATGATACATAATCTGATCACAAATGCATTGATATATATTATGAAATGGTTTGTGAGGGGGGTGATTTTTTCTCATTTTCCTCGCTTGGAGGGACCATTAAGAAACATGATCCCTGCTGCTACCGGGTTAAACATTTCGGAGCCCAAGCACATCTATTTGACAAGACTTTCGTAGGAGTTGTGGGCATTTCCAGGAGTAGTGTTATGACCCTGGTGTTACGTTGACCCTTCTTCTGTAACTTGATCCTAAAAAAATCGCTCATTAGAACCTGACTGATCTCCTTTTTGGCCTTTGGAAATTATTGATGAGAACCGAAAGCGTCAAGCAATACCGGTCGGAGGCCCTTGCTGATTTTGCTGCATTCCTATTCATACGGAGATGTGCACCGCCGCCACGCGCAGCTATTGCCTGTGCTCCCAACTGTACCTTTAGTCACCGCTTCTCCTCGTCTTGGTAGCCGGTACGAGTACAGGAACAGTGACCAGACTAACTGTTTACACTGGTCACAGAATGGCTGACTTTTTTTTTTCTTTTTGTTGTTGTTAGATAAGGATTTTTTTTAAAGGGAAATAACTTAGAATAGTGACGTTTAGTTCTAGGTAATGATTTTCACTTTGTTTCCTTTGATAACGTGTTTTCTAATGGCCAGAATAACTTTTTTTTCGCCTCTTTTTCTCTCGCTACAGAATGGCGACCGTAAGTTTTGGGTTGTATTAGTGATTTGAGGGAAAAACAATACCTACTAAATAAGAGTTACCTAGTCACGTTTATTTCAAGGATGTGATTTGCTCGCTTCATTTCCTCAGCTAAACTGTTTTTCTACCGGTCAGAGTAACTTCTTTTCACGCTACGGACTGGCTACCTCACTCAGGTTTAGGGTGTATCGGTGACTGGGGGGAAATTTTACCCAGGACATGTCTCGCTCGCTTTGTTTTCTTTGCTAACGTATTTTTCGGTCAGAGTAACCGTTTTTCACGCTACGGAGTCAGGTTTTCAGTAAGTGGGGAAAAAGTATACCCAGGACATGTCTCGCCTGCTTTGTTTTCTTTGCTAACGTATTTTTCTACAGGCCAGAGTAACCGTTTTTCACGCTACGGAATGGCTACCTCAGTCAAGTTTTGGGTGTGTCAGTAACTGGGGGAAATAATACCAAGGACATGTCTCGCTCACTTCTTTGCTAACGTATTTTTCTAGCGGTCAGAGTAACCGTTTTTCACGCTACGGAATAGCGAACTCAGTCAAGTTTTGGGGTGAATCAGTAATTTTTGGGAAGAATAATACGTAGGATATGTTTCGGCTTTGTTTTCTTTGTTAACGTGTTTTCTATCGTTCAGAGTAACTTTTTTTTACGCTACAGAATGGCTACCAGTGAAGTTTGGGTGTGTCAGTAACTGGGGGAAAAATTATACCTAGGACACGTCTCGCTCGCTTCTTTGCTAACGTATTTTTCCATCAGTCAGAGTAACCGTTTTTTACCCTACAGAATGGCGAACTCAGTCAAGTTTTGGGGTGAATCAGTAATTTTGGGGAAGAATAATACGTAGGATATGTTTCTCTGGCTTTGTTTTCTTTTTAACGTGTTTTCTACCGGTCAGAGTAACTTTTCTTTTACGCCACAGGATGGCGAACTCAGTCAAGCTTTGGGGTGAATCCGTAATTTTGGGAAGAATTATACCTAGAATGTGTTTCGCCTGCTTTCTTTCCTTTGTTAACGTAATTTTCACCGGTCAGAGTAACTGTTTTTCACGCTACAGAATGGCGAACCAAGTTTTGGATTGAATCATTAATTTCGGGAAGAATAATACCAAGGATATGTTTTGCTCGCTCCATTTCCTTTGCGAACGTGTTTTCTACGGGTCAGAATATCCGTTCATACGCAACAGAATGGCTAACTCATCTTTGGGGGTTGAATCAGTAAATTGGGAGAGGAAAATAATGCCTTAGAGTTAGTAACGTATATCTCTATGGTGATCTGTTGTGTTCGCTTGTTTCCTTCGATTACGGTTGTGTCCTGTCTCCTGGGATCTGTTCCCTTCTCCTATAATTCCTTCCCCTTCTGTCTCTCTCCGGCATATGACCACAGATGTTGCGCCGACTAAACGAAACTTTCCAACTTTTCCTTCGATTACACGTTTTTCTACCGGTCAGCATAACTTTTTACCTTACAGAATGGCGAACTACGTCAAGTTTTGGGGCGAATCAGTAATTTGGGATAAGTTTTGCTCGCTTCATTTCTTTTTTCTCGTGGGTAGAGTAACTTTTTTTTTACGCTACAGAATCAGTAATTTGGGATAAGTTTTGCTCGCTTCATTTCCTTTTTCTCGTGGGCAGAGTAACTTTTTTTTACGCTACAGAATCAGTAATTTGGGATAAGTTTTGCTCGCTTCATTTAGAGTAACTTTTTTGTTTTGCTCGCTTCATTTCTTTTTTCTCGTGGGTAGAGTAACTTTTTTTTTACGCTACAGAATCAGTAATTTGGGGAAAAACAATACCCAGGGTATATTTTGCTCGCCTCATTTCCTTTGCTAACGTATTTGTCGCGGGGGCAGATTAACCTTTTTTTTACGATTCAGAATGGCGAACTCAATCAAGTTTTGGGAATATCAGAACTGGGGGGAAAATGATACCTAGGATATGTGTTGCTCGCTTCATTTCCTTTGCTAACGTATCTTTCTCGCGGGCAGATTACATTTTTTTTTTTTTACGCTTCAGAATGGCGGACTATTTATTTTTTTGGTATATACGAACTGTGGGGAAAATGATACCTAGGATATGTGTTGCTCGCCTCATTACCTTTGCTAACGTATCTTTCTCGTAGGCAGATTAACTTTTTTTCTTTTTACGCTACAGAATGGCGAACTCAGTTAAGTTTTGGGTATATCAGAACTGGGGGGGAAAATAATACCCAAGACATGTCTCGGTCGCTCTGTTTTCTTTGCTAACGTATCTTTCTACCGGTCAGAGTAGCGTTTCTTGGTACGCTACAGAATGGCGAACGCTAGTGTTGGATTGAATCACTAATTTGGGGAAGAATAATACCAAGAATATGTTTCGCCTGCTTCAGTTCATTGGCTAACGTGTTCTCCACTGGTCAGAATATCAGTTTTTACGGTACAGAATGGCTAAGTCGGTCAAGTTTTGGGGTGAATCAGTAAATAGGGTGAAAATAATACCTATAAAGAGTTAGTAACGTTTATTGGGTATGCGGCGGCTGAGTGGTAGCGTGCTGGGCCCACATTCATCGCGTGATGGACGACGCGAGTTCGAATCCCCACGCTACCACCTCGGATTTTTCAGTCACCGCCGAGTGGCTTAAAACTACCCACATGCTGTCCTGAAGACCACCCATCAACCCGGACTCTAGAGGAAACCGTCCAAGTGAATCAAGAACGAGTTCCGGGGGGCAGCATGAGCCAAGATAAGATGGCGCCACTATAAACACCTGCCAGCGCCAATACGGGCTGGGGCCGACTTCCATCCAGGCCCCTCAAGCAGGCCTACTGGCGCTATAGGCGTAGACGTAAAAATAAAAAAAAGATCTGCGGTGATCTGTTTTTTTCGCTACATTACCTTTGACACGTTTTTCTATTGGTACACTACAGAATGGCTAACTCATTTTTGTTTTGTTTTGTTTTTATGGTTGCATAAATACTTTTTGGGGGAAATCATACCCAAGGAATTGCTTCTACGATATGTTTTGCTCGCTTCCTTCCCTTTGCTAATGTGTCTTTCTCGCGGGCAGAGGGTGACGAGAGCGGCCGGTTCAGCATGGGCGTGGACTCTGGCCTGGTGAGCCTGGCCCGCCGCCTGGACCACGAGGAGCAGCACCACTACGCCCTCACCGTCACGGCCACAGACGGCGTCCACACCGCCGCCACCAAGGTCAGTGTGCGAGAGAGAGAGAGAGAGAGAGAGAGAGAGAGAGAGAGAGAGAGAGAGAGAGAGAGAGAGAGAGAGAGAGAGAGAGAGAGAGAGAGAGAGAGAGAGAGAGAGAGAGAGAGAGAGAACACAAATAAACACAAAGGAAGAACAAACAACAGCAGACCTGCTGGTCCTTACGAGGCTGTTTGTGACAAGCTACACTAACTATCTAATCAAAGGCGGAAGATGAAGGACAGCAAAGGCGAAGGCTCCTCCCCACCCCCCCCCATCCCTCCAGCCAAAGCTGGCAGGAAAGGAAAAAGAACCATGCAGCATGGAAAAACTGCATGGAATTTATGTAGGAAAGAGGAAAGAACTACCATTACTGCTACCACTAACGGACGATAAAAACGGACAAGGACACCAGTATTCGAAAGAACTTAACGTTATTACGACAATGAGTAATATCTGAGTTGCTGGTGTGATTCAACCTACTGGTCTAATCGATTCGTGAAGGCCGTAACTGTTTTACTATCGAAGACATCACAGGGTAGAGAATTCCAAACATTAACAACTCGATTGAAGAAGAAGTGTTTGGCTTCGTGCGACGAGAATCTTTTACCACTTATCTTGAAATTGTGATTTCTTCTTATTCTATTTGATCGATCAATTGTAAAGTAATCTTCCCCATTAATATTACTGTATCCTTTAAACATTTTAAATACTACTATTAAATCGCCTCGCATTCTTCGTTTTGATAGGCTGAATAAATTTACTTCTTAATCCTTTGTTCATAAGACAAATGTCTCAATCTAGGAATCATTTTTGTTACTCTCCGTTGAACCCGTTCTAACTTTTCAATGTCTTTTCTGTAATAGGGAGACCATAACTGTACACAGTACTCTAGATGGGGCCGGACCAGCGAATTATACAGTTCTAATATTACTTTTTGCGATTTATTATTAAAGACTCGTCCGATGAAGGCAACCAATTTGTTTGCGGTTTTAACTACCTCTGAACAATGCTGACCGGGCTTTAAATCGCTTGATATAGTGATTCCAAGATCCTTTTCTTAACTTACTGCAGAAAGTTGTTGGCCATTCATTACGTACTGAACGCGATTGTTATTTTTTCCGATGTTCAACACTTTACATTTGTCAACGTTAAATTTCATTTGCCATTGATTGTCCCAACGTGCAAGTCGATCTAGATCTGATTGTAAACTTCCTCGTCGAGTGTCGCAGTTACTTTACTAGCAATTTTTGTGTCATCAGCAAATTTTGATACTTTGCAAGTGAGCCCATCATCGATATCATTAACATAAATTAAGAAGAGCATGGGGCCAAGCACTGATCCTGAGGTACGCCGCTTCTGACATCGAGCCAGTTAGATGTAACACTTTAGAACTACTCTCTGTTTCCGCTCAGACAGCCAGTCCGCAAGCCAATAGTGAGAGACGAAAATATGTAATAAGAGATAGAATAGAGAGAGAGAGAGAGATGAAAATATGTAATAAGAGAGAGAGAGAGAGAGAGAGAGAGAGAGAGAGAGAGAGAGAGAGAGAGAGAGAGAGAGAGAGAGAGAGAGAGAGAGAGAGAGAGAGAGAGAGAGAGAGAGAGAGAGAGAGAGAGAGAGAGAGATGAAAATATAAACACAAAAATACCGAGAGAGAGAGAGAGAGAGAGAGAGAGAGAGAGAGAGAGAGAGAGAGAGAGAGAGAGAGAGAGAGAGAGAGAGAGAGAGAGAGAGAGAGAGAGAGAGAGAGAGAGAGAGAGAGAGAGAGAGAGAGAGAGAGAGAGAGAGAGAGAGATGAAAATATGTAATAAGAGATAGAATAGAAAGACACGTAAATAGAGAAAACAGAGAGAGAGAGAGAGAGAGAGAGAGAGAGAGAGAGAGAGAGAGAGAGAGAGAGAGAGAGAGAGAGAGAGAGAGAGAGAGAGAGGCTGTTTATAATTCCTGAGCATCGTCTCTCTCAATAAGATACTGCTAACTGTTAACTCTTGCCCCACCGTGTTGTATTCCATTGCTCCAGCACAGAGCACACAGCACAGAGCACACAGCACAGAGCACACAAACAACGTGACTCACTCCTGCCTGTAAACTTTATTTTTATGCCGTCAAAATTATAGTCTCATGATGTCATCGGTCGGCGAGCTGAATGCGGTGCGCCTCTCCCTCCTCTCTCTCTATGTTAACCCCGGCGCCGTAACAAAGTGAATTTAAAGTACAATATTTTCATGGCAGCTAATATTGTTTGTAAATTGTTAAAGCACTTTGTGACATATGCAAATTGGGCGACGGTTGCTCTTTGTTTTTCGAAAGCGACACAAAGGCAAAATGCACTGCCCAGCCTGCGGTGAACTGTGACTAACGACGAAGTGTAGAGTTTTGCCTTATAAACCAACTCTCCTCCAAACTGAGTGCTGATGTATAGGGCTTGTACCCCAACCAGCATGCCTCCAAGGTTGGCGTTATCAGACGCTTCCGCTTCTCACATCAGCAATTTCCAAAGGCCAAAAGGGAGATTAGTCGGGTTCTAATGAGTGTTCTTTAAGCTCAATTAATGTACAGAGGAAGGGTCAGACTACCACCAGCCACCGTGCGTCCAAGGTTGGTGTTCTCAGTCGCTTCCGCTTCTCACATCAGCATTTCCAATGGCCAAAAGGGAGAGTGGTCGGGTTCTAATGAATGTTCTTTTAGGTTCATGTTACAGAGGAAGGGTCAGACTACCACCAGGGTCACAAAACTACCCCTGGATATGCTCAAACTCCCTTGTCAAATATGTGAGCTTTGGTTCCATAATATTTAAGAGATCAGTTGTGTTCTAATAAGTGTTTTAGGTTCATGATATAAAGGAAGGACCAAACTATCACCAGGGTCATTCCGCTTCGATCCTGTGGCGGTATTTTAGCTCGAAGGTCTTGTGATACTTTACCTTTATGACTCGCGAATATGTCCTCCGTTACGGGCGGCGCGGTGTTCTTTCGCGGAGCGATATGTCTCGATGGTGAGTAGTGTGTTTACCCTAAGTCTATATACACCAAGTCAAGTCATACGCAGGTTTGTGGGAGGAGACACGGCCGAGGCGTGGTTTACGTGACACTGCTTAGAGTCAAATTATTAGGTTAGTCGTGTTCTGTTTTTACATATAAACTTTGAACAAAGTGTTGATAAGAGTATAGTGGATGTTGAGACTGACCTAATGGGCAGAATTATGATTCATTATCCACATGTGACACCAAATCATATTTTTGCCCATTTGGTCGGGGGTCTCAAACATCCACTGCCAAAATAACATCCTTGTCCGACGCTTTGTTAAAGTTTTATTTATGAAAACAGGGGAACACGGCCCCTGAAACCGTTAGTAGAGAATGTAGAAACAGGATTTAGAGAAAACGAAGAAAGGCGGACTAATTTAAATCAATCACTTTCATCATGCCCTCCTCACATTCCACACCGCCGTTTGTAGGCAATGGAATTGCAGTCACGCAACAGCACAATAAAATACATATTTTTTCGTCAGTGGCTTGCCTGAACGCGCTGTGAAAGGAGGCGAGAATGCATATCCAGAGTGTACATATTTGGCCCCAACTTTAGTCACCCCTGAACTGGCGGGTATTTTTTTTTTTTAGCTTCAAGTGACCAAGGGCGGATCCAGCCTTCGTTTTTGGGGGGGCCAACTGTTCATCGACGACGGACTGTACACATGGAATTAAGTCAACATCGATTGCATTGTGCTTTTTCTAGGCATACAACTCAAGAATTAGATCCAGAATACTTTTGGTCTTTATTGCTATATATTAAATATATAACATATAAGAATTGCCAATAATCACATCGTAATATTTAAAACACAGTCATCAGCCTTTGACCTTTTTTAATCTTGACAACCTGTCTTTGCTCCATATGTAATTTGACCTTACCATATTAATTTGTCAAGTGTGATATAATCAAATAATAATGAAATGCTCAGATGCAATTAAAGTTCATTGTGTTTGTTTCTGTTCGGTAGTATGGCTTATAGGCCTATTTCTATCATCATAACTGAAACTCTCACGTTCAAATGCCACATGTACGAGCGTATTAAAGACAAAAACACGATGTTTATGCAGTTGTGCCTTGTGTAAATCGGACCCATTTCCTCGCAAGAGCCAAATGTCGTTGTCCAGTCCAGATGACACAGTATTCATCACTAGCTGCGCTCGGCGAGTGCTACCAGACTTCATAAAGAAGTCGACCACCTTCGGAGGCTGGAAGGTCGCGGTGTGCGGTTAAGGTTGGCGACCAGCGCTCTCCAAACGTTCCTCCCCATTGTCGCCCGGACCCTCGGTCGAACGTCCAGGTGACCTTGCTGAAGGTCCGCTCATTCCGCAGTGACACCGGCAGTACCGCAAGGATCTGAAGGAAGGTATTAGCGAATAGTTGATTGAGGATATATAGGAGCATAACCTACGGCATGTAAAACGTACTGAACGCAACGGATTGTACCGAGGGGACATAAAGAAAATATCTCCTCAGTGAGTTACAAAAATAACAACCAGATACATGATCTCGTCCCGGCAACATTTTTCTCATTTATCTATTCGTGTCAATTGCCAAGCAAACATATCACTTTTTAGAAACGACAGTAAGGTAAATAGAGGAATGAATCAGGTACGGTGAGGACTGAAAACGCAACCTGCAGGAGACGGTGGATGGTCGGAAGGTAACGGGGCAGGTCCAGGGCTGCTACTGGCGTGTCGGCACCACCTTGTCCTGGTTGCGCCGCCACATTGGTCTTATAGACCTGGAGTTCGCTTGGTGTCGCACCCAAAGCTCTCAGGTAGAACCGGCAGAAAGAGCTCCCAGCTCCTGACGGATGTCCTCCACGATGCGCCGGTTACCGCGTTGGCAGAATATGGAAAGCGAGAATTCACTGGAGTGTGGTGAGTGTGTCGCCGCCCCTGCTCGACGTCCAGCGGCATCAGTTCCCGGTTATGCTGCCGAACCTCTCTCCATGTCCTGCTGCAACAGCATCGGATGGCTGGGTTATGATGTTCACGGTAGCCTGGAGGTTTAGGCTAAAGATCTGACAGCGCACGCCCTGAGTAAATTCTATATTTAGAAGTCTTGCCGAAGCTCAACTTGGTATTTTCCTAATCGTTGATTGGCCGAAGA
>NW_026111732.1:895120-940120 GCF_024679095.1 Eriocheir sinensis
GGGTGCAGTGCAAGGAACCAGAAAGTTTGGGATGTGTAAATTGATTATGTCATCACTTTGCCCATAGTTTCACGGCACGACTGGAGCATGTATGGCGCACAAAATGGAGGACTCTTTGTCCAAAGCCACATCATAGGAATAAAGGAAAATTATACCAACGAAGTTTCCATGTCCTGCTGGCAGTCCATGCATGTCTGCGTGTCTGTGTAAACCAGCCCTAAGGGGTGACTGTTCCATGTCCGCTTCAATTAATAATAATAATAATAATAATAATAATAATAATAATAATAATAATAATAATAATAATAATAAAATAATAATAATAATGTGTGTGTGTGTGTGTGTGTAATAATAATAATGTGTGTGTGTGTGTGTGTGTGTGTGTGTGTGTGTGTAATAATATGTGTAAAATAATATATAATAATAATAATAATAATAATAATAATAATAATAATAATAATAATAATAATAATAATAATAATAATATGTGTGTGTGTGTGTGTGTGTGTGTGTGTGTGTAATAATAATAATAATAATAATAATAATAATAATAATAATAATAATAATAATAATAACAATAATAATAATAATGATAATACATAATAATAATAATAATAATAATAATAATAAAGGAATAAAAATAGTAGATCCTTAATCTCTCTCTCTCTCTCTCTCTCTCTCTCTCTCGCTCTCTCTCTCTCTCTGGGAAGGACACACACACACACACACACACACACACACACACACACACACACACAGTCTGCCTTCCCCCTCCCTCCTCCTCCTCCCCCCTTCGTGTTCCCGCCAATATCGACGAGGTAGGTTTGATTAAATTATTAGTTAATTTATTTATTATTATTGTTTATTTTTCTTTCCTTCTCTCCTTTCTCCGTCTCATCTCCACTTGTTTTCTTTCTTCTTTCCTTCCTTCCTTCATTTATTTATTCGTTCATTCATTCATTCATTCTTTTCATTGACCTTCCTTTTGGCGAAAGGGAAGGGAAGGGAAGGGAAGAAAAGGAAAGGAAAAGGTAGGAAGGGAAGCGAAGGGAAGGGAAAGGAAAGGAAGGAAATTAAATGAAAGGAAGGGAAAGGAAAGGAAAAGGAAGGGAAGGGAAGCGAAGGGAAAGGAAAGGAAGGTAATGAAAGGAAAGGAAGGGAAAGGAAAGGAAAAGGAAGGGAAGGGAAGCGAAGGGAAAGGAAAGGAAGGAAATGAAAGGAAAGGAAGGGAAAGGAAAGGAAAAGGAAGGGAAGGAAAGCGAAGGGAAAGGAAAGGAAAGAAATTAAATGAAGGGAAGGGAAATGAAAGGAAAAGGAAGGTAAGGGAAGCGAAGGGAAAGGAAAGGAATGGAAGGAAATGAAATTAAATGAAATGAAAGGAAAGGGAAGGGAAGGAAAGAAAAGGAAAGGAAAGGGAAGGAAAGGGAAGGGAAGGGAAGGAAAGGAAAGAAAGGAAAGGGAAAGAAAAGAAAAGGAAATTAAAATAAATAAATAAAAAGGGAAGGGGAACGAAGAGGGGGGAGAGGGTTCGGAGAGGGAGAAGAAGAGGAGGAAGACAAGCGATATAATAAAATTAAATGAGGCCAATCATGGAGGAGGAGGAGGAGGAGGGAGAGGAGAGGAAACATGGAAACATGTAAATGCAGGCAACAGAAAGCCTATTGGCTCTTACGAGGTTGCCCGCTCTAGTGATTTAATTTAATCTGCAATACAGCTACTTGAGTTGAGGAGCAGGTGAACGCACCTCGATATTGAGGAACAGATGAAAGCACATCGATATTGAGGAGCAGGTGGAAGCACCTCGATATTGAGGAGCAGGTGGAAGCACCTCGATATTGAGGAGCAGATTAAAGCACTTCGATATTGAGGAGCAGATGAAAGCACCTCGATATTGAGGAGCAAGTGAAAGCACCTCGATGTTGAGGAGCAGATGAAAGCACCTCGTTATTGAGGAGCAGATGAAAGCACCTCGTTATTGAGGAGCAGATGAAAGCACCTCGTTATTGAGTAGCAGATGAAAGCACCTCGATATTGAGGAGCAAGTGAAAGCACCTCGATATTGAGGAGCAGATGAAAGCACCTCGTTATTGAGGAGCAGATAAAAGCACCTCGATATTGAGGAGCAGGTGAAAGCACCTCGATATTGAGGAGCAGATGAAAGCACCTCGATATTGAGGAGCAGATGAAAGCACCTCGATATTGAGGAGCAGATGAAAGCACCTCGATATTGAGGAGCAGGTGAAAGCACCTCGATATTGAGGAGCAGATGAAAGCACCTCGATATTGAGGAGCAGATGAAAGCACCTCGATATTGAGGAGCAGATGAAAGCACCTCGATATTGAAGAGCAGATGAAAGCACCTCGATATTGAACAGCAAATGAAAGCACCTCGATATTCAGTTTGCTCCCGACGCAGCGAAATGACGGTCGATTCTATATTTGAAGGAGTTGACGGTATTCGAATTTACTACTTCTGAGGGAAGATTGTTCTAGTGGGGGATGACTCGGTTCGAAAAGAAACTCCTTCCAATGTCTATTATATCGACTCGACTGAATGGGTAAACCGTTATTTATAGTTCTTGAGTTGGTTTGCAGTTCAAAGAATTTGGAGTAGTCGACGTTATTGAACTTTTTCCGGTACTTGAAGACTTGAATCATATTCCCTCGTAGGTGTCTTTTCTCCAGTGTAAATAGATTGAGTCGCTTGAGTCGTTCCTCGTACGGTTAGGCCCTTGAGGTTGCAATCATCTTCATGGCGCGTCGTTGAATCCTTTCCAGTAAAACAATGTCCTTTCTGTAATTAGGAGACCAGAACTGTACTGCATACTCGAGGTGCGGTCTTACCATGGAATTATACAAGGATTGCATCACGTCTGGCGCCTTGCACTCTCTGGTATTGATGAGACAAAAGGGAAACGGTTAGTGAGGACATGGGAAGGGTCTTTGAAGGGCTTCAGTACCCTCCTCGCTTCCCATATATCCTCACCGGGAGCCGCTCACGTCCGTTCGGTAGGTGTCTTCCTACCTACTCCTGCTTCCCAGATAATTTGTGTGTATTTTACTTTGCCAAAAATATCTTACTATATGTGCATGCAGTAGCATCATATCAGCTTCCTTGGTAATGGGACTTGTTATATGCTTGCTTAGATCACGCCTGCCAAGTCAACAACTGATCGTATCCTAGCGCTTCGCGTACTGGAGAAGCACCGACGTGAGTTTCGACAGGGGATGCTTGCAGCCTATGCCGATCTCAAGAAGGCGTTTGATTCAGTGCATCGTGAGACACTCTGAGATCTTCTGTGCCTCCGTGGGATTCCTGCGATGACTATCGGTCTGCTGAATGGCCTGTATTCTGGGACAGAGAGTGCTGTGAAGTGTGTGTGTGGTGGGGGGCTTGTCCAGCCTCTTCCCCGTGAATGCGGGAGTGAGGCAGGGCTGTGTCCTTGCCCCATCGCTTTTCAACACTTGTATGGACTGGGTACTGGGCAGAGTTGTGGGCCAGAGTCAGTGCGGAGCATCCATTGGCAATACCAGGGTCACTGACCTTGTTTTTGCTTATGATGCAGTAATCCCGGCAGGTCGCTGGAGGTCTTGGTAATGGCTCTCAAGGCACTGCTCGAGGAGGCAAAGCCCTTGGGACTCCAGGTCTCCTGGGCCAAGACCAAGGTACAGGTGTGTGGAGGCTTGCTGGATGACAGTACAGTCTGTTCATGCGTGTGGCGAGGACGTTGAGACCTCAGAAGGTTTCACGTATCTTGGTAGCGTAGTTCATAACAACGGTGAGTGTGGCCAAGAAGTCTTACGGTGGACTGGTCTGGCCCAGGGTTTTATGGACTCGCTCAGCACGAGTATATGGCGTTGTCGATACCTGTGCAGAAGGACAGAGATACCTGTCTTACTCTATGGTTGTGAGACATGGACACTAAACGGGGACTTGGAGAGGCGGAGAGATGCCTTTGGTAAGTGTCTACGCAGAATCATGGGATATCGCTGGAATGACTTTGTGTCAAACCGGCGACTACTCTGTGAGGCTGATTCGACATATATTACCTGCATAGTCCGTCAACGCCAACTCCGGCTATACGGGCACGTGGCACGTTTTCCGGAAGCTGATCCTGTTCATCGGGTTGTCTCTGTAAGAGACAATCCTGAGTGGAGGAGGCCAAGGGGACCCCCACGGAGTTCGTGGCTGAAGCAAGTCGATAGATCTTGCCGGGAGGTACTCAGGTTGAGAAGGGGGCCTGCATGGAAACTCGCCCTGAGGGACCCCCGGGCTTGTCATCGTAGGGTGGGCGAGGCGAAGCGCCTCCCGACCTTACTATTATTTCCGATTGGGGCAAGAGGAACCTGGTGTCCTTCAACGCCTCAAAAACACAGTTTTTTCACCTATCCACTCGACACAATCTTCCAAACAACTATCCCCTATTCTTTGACAACACCCAGCTATCACCTTCCTCAACACTAAACATCCTCGGTCTATCCTTAACTCAAAATCTCAACTGGAAACTTCATATCTCATCTCCTACTAAATCAGCTTCCTCGAGGCTGGGCGTTCTGTACTGTGTCCGCCAGTTCTTCTCCCCCGCACAGTTGCTGTCCATTTACAGGGGCCTTGTCCGCCCTCGTATGGAGCATGCATTTCATGTGTGGGGGGGGTCCACTCACACAGCTCTCCTTGACAGAGTGGAATCAAAGGCTCCTCGTCTCATCAGCTCTAATCCTCATAATGATAGTCTTCTACCTCTCAAATTCCGCCGCCATGTTGCCCCTCTTTCTATCTTCTATCGATATTTTCATGCTGACTGCTCTTCTGAACTTGCTAACTGCATACCTCCCCTCTTCCCGCGACCCCGCTGCACAAAACTTTCTACTCATGCTCATCCCTATACTGTCCAAACCCCTTATGCAAGAGTTAACAAGCATCTTCACTCTTTCATCCCTCACGCTGGTAAACTCTGGAACAATCTTCCTTCATCTGTATTTCCTCCTGCCTATGACTTGAAGTCTTTCAAGAGGAGAGTATCAGGACACCTCTCCTCCCGAATTTGACCTCTGATTTTGAACACTCCTTTAACCTCTGTTCTGGAGCAGTAAGTAGCGGGCCTTTTTTTTTTTTTTTTTTTTTGCCCTTGAGCTGTCTCCGTAGCTGTAGCAAAAAAAAAAAAATGAGCCCACTGATTGATTCATTGATTGATTGACTCCTGTTTCAAGTGGACACCAACCTTCTACTTCTTGCTTCTGATGAAGGCTAAAAGATCACAGATGCTTCCCTCCATGGAGTAGATCCCCTCCACCACGACCGGCGCGTCCTTGGATGGCCGTGGATGAGGGCCTTGCGCAGCTTTCTCTCAAGGTCGTTTGTGCTGTTTTGTTGGAAAACCTGAGGTACGGAAATGTTGAAAATATGTTAGTGTGAATATATTTGACTATACAAGTACATGTGGAGCCTATAGAAGGCAAGTCTTGTGTTAGAAAACCAGACGTACTTTCACAGTGGGCCCAGAAAAATGCATTCCAAGGACACATGGTCCCCACTAGTGTATTAAGGAATCTACGAGAGGTCAGTCAGTAAAGCATTATCAGATGTACTTTCACAGTGGCTCCGGATCAGAGAGGCATGGCTGATCTCATCCGAGAGCACCAGATAGCCCGGGCCAAGCAGCGAGGGCAGGTTGAGCACATTGGTGGTGAGGCCCATGCAGAAGGTGATGACGTCCTCCACATAGCTGGGCGTTATCGCGATAAGTTATCGCGATACTTTATCGCTGATAACAAAATCGGATTATCGACCATCCGCTACTTATTTAAATATATATCGGTATGCTCGTTACTTTTGAAACCAAACTAGCGATAATCGCTACTTTTTTTCCGCCTCTCAGAAAAAAAAAACGTTGTCTCCCTACTGCGCATGCGTGGCCCGGTGTTGTATGAAAAAACTTCGGGGTATGAAATATCTTCGGTGATGAGATTTCATGCTTAGATCATGAAAATTAAAACACTAGGTTACTTTTTTTTATGCTACTCAAAAATCAATATATCATAGAGAAAAATCATTTAACTTTGCCCCAAAAAATATTATTCACTGCCTCAAATTTGATATTCCATATTCGTTTGTGACCATGCCATGATACTGAAGGCACCCGGTGTTGTGTTATTTGGTGTCCCATCGTCAAAAGCTGGCGCTTTTGTTTACAAACACTGGTCTCTCGAGAACTGCGCATGCTCAGGCCATTAAGTGTAGATCTGTTCAGTCTCACAATGCTTTTTTAACACATTAAGAGTTGCTGGAAAGCTGAATCAAACATACAGTACCACCATCCTCGCTGTTTCTAGAACGACGTACACTCTGTACATTTAAATACAACTCGTACAGAGTGTCGTTCTAAAAACAGCGAGGATGATGGTAGTGATACTATATGTCTGATTCAGCCTTCAGCAACTTTAAAAGCTTTGTGAGACTGTACAGGTCTACGCTTGCTGGTCTGAGCATGCACCGTTCACGAGAGACCAGTGTTTGTAAACAATTTTGACAGTGGGGACGCCAAACAACACAACACCGATTCAAACATTTTAGTATTACCGTCCATATGTACGTGTCAACGTGTGGTTTTAAGGTTTTGTAAGTTTCCTAAAATACAGATAATGAAAATTTGAATTCATCAATGTTGTTCTATCTGAAATATCAATATAGTATCGTTTTCGCCTATCGAACTTATCGCTAGCTAGTATCGGAATTGTGGATTTATATCGGGTATCGGTTATCGGTTATCGCCTATATTTGTGTCTCTAGTTAACGAATATCGGTTATCGCCGTTAAGGTTTTTCATTATCAGTTATCGGTTATCGTGAATAAGGTTTTCTGTTATCGTGCCCAGTTATGGTCCTCCACCCCAAGGAACTCCGCCACCAGCGCCTCCAATTTTTTTGTGAATTTCAAGAATTCCATTTGAACAAAAGGAAGGTAATTTCTGTGTGTGTGTGTGTGTGTGTGTGTGTGTGTGTGAGAGAGAGAGAGAGAGAGAGAGAGAGAGAGAGAGAGAGAGAGAGAGAGAGAGAGAGAGAGAGAGAGAGAGAGAGAGAGAGAGAAAAATATATTAAAATAAAATATACACCTGGCACTCTTAACAAGTATACACACACACACACACACACACACACACACACACACACACACACACACACACACACACTTCGTAAATGGGAAGAAATGAAGGAGTAGAAAGGCTAAAAGAAAAAAAATGTATTCTACGAAAAAGACGAAGAAATTGCAGAAATATTAAACAAAAATGTTCAAAGTGTTTACGAAAGAAACCGACTTTGACTGGGGCTCGAAAATAGCAATGAAGGGAAACTAAATTATGTAAAGGTTGAGAAAGGGGAACTGTTGCACCTGATGAAAACCTTAGATGGAAGGAAAGCTATGGGACCGGATGAAATTTCCAGTCAAGTGCCATAAGTGTAGAAATTAATTATTGGAACAACTTTATGACATAATAACATGCTCTATAAATACAGGAAAAGTGCCCTTATCCGATTAATGGACAGCGTCCAATATTTTAGACGCAATATATTTTCGATTTACTCATTGTAGAAGCTTATAATTTTAATTTATTTAAGTTTCCTATGATCGCAGATGCATTTTCTATTACATCATAACGTTTTCTAACGTTCATTTCAACAGACCCTCTTTCATTTATTGTAAACAATCAAGATGGCGTTGAGGCTAACTACTTCCCGCTTGACTGGGTAAGTTTTATACTCATAAATGTTTGAAATTCCAAAAATGTTTAAGTTTCCTAGTTGTGAAACGATACATGAAGTGCTCAGGAATGCAGGTGTTTTAAGAAAAGCCCGTTTTTTTCATGTAATAAATGTAAGATAGTAAAGATAAATGATGTGTCCAAAAAATTGGACGCTGTGCCATGAATTTACCATTGACTAGGGTACAGCCACATTTTATTTTCATTATTTCAGGCTAACTACTCATGAGATCCTGGCACTGCTGGAAGAAGACGGAGCAGATGGTGGAGATATTATACTGCATGCCCCTGAACCAGAAATAGATAGTATTACAGACGAAGATTCTGACAAATCTGATGATGAAGCAGAGGGAAACATCAACCATCTAGGGAAGAAGCTTTTGAGTACAACCTGTGATTTTATTCCTCATACTGTTGATGAGTGTACCAGTGTAACTGAAAGTAATGCTGAAATAGCTACATCCAATAAAAAGGGCCCTAAAAAAAGAAAAATGACCAAGGAAATAGAATGGCTGAAAACAGTTCCTGTATATGAAATAAATTCATCAAAGCCTAGCTTGAAGATAATAAATGAGGACATTTTAGCTTCTAGTGATGAACTTGACCTGCTGAAATTATTCATTACAGATGATTTCATAGAACACATAATAAATCAGACAAACTTGTATGCCCAACAGAAAAATGAGACACTCAATATGTCAAAAAGTGAACTATGGGTAGTTTTAGGGGCTTTGCTTCTCTCAGGTTATGCCAAGTATCCCAACAAAAGACTATATTGGTCTAGAGAATGTGACACTCCATCAATTTTGTCAGATGCCATGCGCTGTAGGCGATTCGAGTCAATTCTGCACCACCTTCACTTGAATGACAATTCAAAAATTGACCCCAGTGATAGACTCTACAAAATTAGGCCTATGTTTGATCATTTTAGCCACAAATTCCTTGAACTATCAGTATTAGATGAACATCTATCCATTGATGAATCAATGATTCCCTATTTTGGAAGGCACTTTGCAAAACAATACATAAAAGGAAAACCAATAAGATTTGGTTTTAAGAATTGGGCTTTATGCTCATCTGCTGGATATATGTATGCTTTTGATGTATACATGGGTAAAACTGACAATAAAAGTGTTGAAACTGGTCTAGGTGTAGGGGGTGAAATTGTCAAAAAATTGCTTAGAAATGCAAAAGTACCTAAAACTTCAGGATAAAAAGTATATTTTGATAATTATTTTACATCTTATAGCCTGTTGGATTATCTGTCAGAAGAAGGAATATGTGCTACAGGGACAGTTAGAGAAAATAGAATACCAGCCTGTCCTCTTCCCTCCAAGGTAGAATTCGATAAAAAAAGCAAAGGCAGTGTAGAAATTGCATCTTCTAAATCAGTAATGGTGGTGAAATATAATGATAACAATGTTTTGACCATAGCATCCAATTTTCATTCATCTGATATTGGCACAACACAAAGATATTCCAGGGAAAAGAAAAAAATTCGTCCAACATCCACAACCAGTTTCTGTGAAAAACTACAATCTTCACATGGGGGGTGTGGATTTCATGGATAAAATGGTTGCATGTTATCGCACAAGGATGAGACAAAAGAAATGGTGGTGGCCAATTTTTGTATATTTTGTTGATGTTGCAATTGTAAATGCATGGCTGTTATGGAGAAGGGAAAAATATAACTCCAGCAAGTTATTTGATTTTCGAAGGAAACTTGCTATTACCATTCTAAAAAATCACGGCACACCATCATCACAGGGCAAACAAGCTCCCACACCCCTGAAAGGTGTTCGGTATGATGGTTATGGCCACTGGCTTGATAGCTCAAATTTACGAAGATGTGCAAATTGTCCAGGAAAGGCAACATTTTCTTGTACAAAGTGCAATGTAGGTTTACACCCAAGATGCCACAAGGTGTATCATACAGAAAAGGCATAATTGAGTGAAATGCTACAAATACGGAAATACATTTTTTTTTTATCATGTCAATAAAATATTTGCATTCTTAATTACTTGAATGTGTACTATTGAGAATAACAAGATATATGTACAAGGATTTACAATTACAATAAATGTATGTTTGCAAAGGTGATATTTAAAGGAACCTATCTGGACAAAGTGGACAGCGTCCAATTTTTTGGACTCCTTATATATCAAAAAGTATTTGACATAAACATATGAAATTTTATATGAATACTCTTGACAGCGAACATTGTACCAATTTATAAAAGTGGAGATAAAACTGAGCCACTAAATTATACACAAGTCTCTTTGACAAGTGTAATGTGCAAGATTTGTGAAAGTATAATAAAAAGAAACAATGGGTCGAACATTTAGAAAAGGAAAACATGATAAATGAAGGACAGTTTGGATCTAGAAAAGGGAAATCGTGTGTCACCACCTTACTATATTTCTACTCAAGAGCAATAGACAGGGCGCAAAAGAGAGAAGGGTCGGCTGATTGTTTAATTAGGGTGGAGCGTTTTTTCAACTTTTTGAGAGTTGATGTTTGGATAGGTGGCAAAAAACGGGGACATACATAAGAATTACCCATGCAAAATTTTGAAACTCTGGTTCAATATCTTCAGGTTACCCCAAGCGATTGAATTTTGAAAAAAAGTGATAAAAAAGGGGTTTAGTAAATTTTTTTAATGTACAATAAATATCCATTGCTGTGATTTTGGATGACTTTTATTTTAAAGAAAAATGGTTTTTATGCAACTTTTGTTCAATATAAATTTCTGTACGAGGTCATCTTCAGATTACCCTCTTCAAGTAAAATTTTAGAAAAATAGAAAAAAAAGGAAAAAAATAGCTTTTTTATTTACCTCTTTGGCGATTTATTTTCTACTATTTAGCTTTTGGATAGCCTTAAAATGAAAGAATAGAGTATTTTCTAGCTTTTATATTCAATAATTTTTCTCTGAAAAGCCATTTTCAGTTCGCCCCGGTGAGTTGAAATACAGTGAAAATATATTATAATTTTGGCTATATTCAGATCATAACTGTATGGCTCTCAGTTTATTTTTTTTTATATAACCACTTGTTATATAAAAGAAAATAATCCAGAACTCACCACGAGGAGGTGGCCATACGTCGAGCTCCGCCCTACCCTTCCCAACCGCCCTTCCATTGAAGTGTAAGACTATTATAGTTACATATTACATATTACTTTTGTAGTTTGAAGTCTTTTTTTGTTTCAAAGGCAGGAAGCCTTTTCCTCCCTTCCATTTTGGCACGAATGAAGCCATCTCTTTCTTCTCCTATCACTGAAGAGGATGCCTCAGTCACAAGCTTTATCGCCCTCTCCACTGCTTGCGTGTGGCAGGGGAATGAGGGGATGCAGGAGGGTTTTTCCTTGTTTGTGATGATGAGGCGTTGCAGCTCCTCGTCTGGGATCTTCTTTGTAGCAGGAGGTTCTGTTACAGGGGTATTCTGCCAATCAACCATTTCGTAGTAATGAGATGTATTTATGTTGAGAGATGGAAATGAGAACCGCCTAAGTTCTTCAGAGAATGCAGATCTGGCTTTCAGGATTCTTCTGAGGCCAAGTTCACGTATGGTTGGTGAGTCATCATGAATCATGGCCAAGAGAACATTTTTAGGGTGACCAAAGTAGCAGTTATTCTTGATCACGCTATCAATAATTTGTCTGTACTTTGGCTCCATGTACCTGGACAGAATTACAAGTTTATGAAAATGGATGGATCCATAAAAAATGGAGGGTTTGCATTTTATTGAGAACCAAACTGGAATGTAAACTCTTATTATGTAGTTAACTATGGTCATAAGCTCACTTGATGGTTCATTTTCTGACACATAAAGCCGTAGGATACGATTGGCAGTGGTTAACCAACGTGCATGGTGTATTTTTCCTGGATTGAGACGTGCAACATCATCTGGGCAGTGACCTGAAGTTACAGCCGTGTAGATTTTCAGCAGATACTTTTGATCTGTGCTCAAATTGGAGGTTGTTACAACCAGTTCTTCACCTTGAATTTGCTCAAATTCAACAATTGGTAACTTCTCACAATCATTAAGTTTACTTCCAATCGGACCTTTAAAGGAAGCAGGACCAGTGGTTTTACCATCTATATTATTTATGAGGTGCCTCAGTGGTAATTCATTGCAATGTAGCAGACATACGATCCATTGAAGAGGTTTCTTCATGTTCTCCTCAAGAAGTCTTACTACTCCCCCTTTGAATCCGGTATTGACGGCTGTGCCGTCGCAGCCCACTGCAACAACTGCACTCATATCAGTTCCGTTATCTTTGAAAAAACTGAGAATGGTTGATGCAATATCTCTTGCAGATCCTGATGGTGGAGTTATATGACCAAGAAAATTAGAGTTTGGTTCTTCAATTAGTGAAATATGCTCTTCTTTGATATATGTGATGTAAGTTTTACCGGAATCACACTCTTTAACTTTGGTAAGGTCCTTCCTTCCATCAAAGAAAACACTCTGAAGCTTTTCTGTGTCACTGACAGTCGCTCCTTCAGATAACTGTGATCTTTTTCTTTTCCTAGCTCTCCTAATTTTGTGTCTGTCGATAACATAATGATCTTTGTTGGTTTCATCCATGACTCCGGCTTCTTCTAAAGCTGATGAAACCAAAACGGCAGCAGCTCTGTCAGATACACCCATTTTATCACACATGAGGGCAACATTTTCGACTGGCAAACGTGATGGTTGATTATTATGATTAATTATTCTTCTGATAGTGCTTTTGCTGGGCTCATAGTCTGATGCTGCAGAGGATGTAGTACTCTCACTTTCTGAATGAGAACAGGATTCGGTTATAATTTCAGAGCATACTTGTCCACTTGTTGACGATTCTGATGCAAATGATTCTTCCTTCAACGAGCGAGTTAATCTTTTATTTAATTTTGCTGTAACTGGACGATCCACACTTCCCATTATCATCTTTCTGCTCGTTCTCTGATCTGTCAAAAACTCACGCTCTATTGCTGGAACTTTCTTGTCCATCACACAATGACAGTTGTTAAAATCTCTGCATTTGCAGGAACATATATCTATTATGATGTTTGCTCCAGACTTAAAATGATCAAGTTTGTTTTTAGTGCATTGATTCTTTCTGAAGGATTTTAATATTTTACCATAACTATCATAGAAACTTTTGAATACAGCTTCAATTCGCCTTCGAGATACTGTTGGAATTGAAGCTTTGTCCCAAGCATTTACAATATGATCCACAACTTTAGAACTTATATCTTTGAAGGAGGGGTCCTTGCCATTCAACTCCATTTTACTTTCATGTCTTAGAAGCAAGTAATGTTTAATAGCATCACAAAAGGTTGGCAGGTTTCTTCCATTATGCTCCATTGGAATGCCAAATATAGGACACTCGGGTACTGCACTTCTAGTGCAAACAGCAGTGGCTTTGCTCATGACGTTATACTGTATGCATTTGCAATGCATGCAAGTATATGAAACAAGTGCAGCGCAGCAGAACTGTGACAGAACAGACTCACTCTATGATGTATCCTCACTGCAGGCAGTGCAGGGTTGCCAGATGGGTCAACATTGTGCAATGTGTATGGCGTGTTTAAATTGGTCGCTGACTAGCCGATCTCGTTAGGGGTCGGCTAGTCAGCGACATAATTTTATCTATGGCAGTTTATTTCAACTCACCGGGGCGCACTATTCCGAAGTCCAATACAGTACATGCATGCACCAGTGTTGACAACACAATAGGTTAGGTTAGGTTAGGTTAGGTTAGGTTAGGTTAGGTTTTAGGTTAGGTTAGGTTAGGTTTTAGGTTAGGTTAGGTTAGGTTAGGTGAGGTTAGGTTAGGTTAGGTTAGGTTAGGTTAGGTTAGGTTTTTTTAGGTTTTTTTAGGTTAGGTTAGGTTAGGTTAGGTTAGGTTAGGTTAGATTAGGTTGGGGTTAGGTTAGGTTAGGTTAGGTTAGGGGTGCATGCATGTACTGTATTGGACTTCGGAAAAACGCCACCGGGGCGACCTGAAAATGGCTTTTCAGGGGAAAAATTATTGAATATAAAAGCTAGAAAATACTGTATTCTTTCATTTTAAGGCTATCCAAAAGCTAAATAGTAGAAAATAAATCGCCAAAGAGGTAAATAAAAAAGCTATTTTTTTCCTTTTTTCTATTTTTTTCCAAAAATTCACTTGAAGAGGGTAACCTGAAGATGACCTCATACAGAAATTTTTATTGAACAAAAGTTGCATAAAAACCATTTTTCTTTAAAATAAAAGCCATCCAAAATCACAGCAATGGATATTTATTGTACATTAAAAAATTTACTGAACCCCTTTTTTATCACTTTTTTTCAAAATTCAATCGCTTGGGGTAACCTGAAGATATTGAACCAGAGTTTTAAAATTTTGCATGGGTAATTCTTATGTATGTCCCCGTTTTTTGCCATCTATCCAAACATCAACTCTCAAAAAGTTGAAAAAACGCTCCACGCTGTTTATATCTCGATTTGAAAAAAAGCTTTGGACAAGGTTCCTCACAAAAGGTTAATCTGGACACTATAGCAGTGGGGAGGAATGGACGGAAAGGTTAGAGAGTGGATGAAGGATTACTTCACAGGAAGAGAAATGAGGACAGTGATTAGAGAAGATAAATCAAATTGAGTGGAGTTCCTCAAGGCTCAGTTCTGCCACCAATAATGTTCATAATATATATAAATGATATGCCGATGGGTATAAAAAGTTACACTATAAGCTTTTTTGCAGACGATGCAAAGTTCATAAGAAAAGTGAGGACAGAGGAAGACTGTGAAGAACTGCAAAAAGACCTGGATAAACTGTATAGATGGAGACAGTTATGGGAGATGGAATACAATGCAAACAAATGCCATGTTATGGAAATGGGGAACAGTAAAAAAGACCGAGGAAAGCATACAGGATGGGAGAAGAAAACTTAAAGGTGGTACATGAAAAAAAAAGATTTAGGAGTAATGATACATGACACACCATCCCCAGAATAGCATATAAACAAGCTATTTGGAGAAACCTACAGGATGATGCAAAATATAAGGGTATTATTCCATTTTATGGAAAAAGAAATGATAAAGAAAATAATAACATGTCCAGCTACTCAAGTACACAAGGTGCACATGCTTAAAGACTATATGTACACAGACAATGCCATGATAACCTAATGTCTGCCTAACCGAACCTGCCAAACCACACACTAATTAGCTAACAGCCTAGCCTAGTTTGCCTGTCACTAATGCAATACAAAAGGCACTTGAAGACTACACCTGCCCTTACACTAATCCACTGCTTGCTTACTCAAACTGTAATACAAGGAGGAAGTGCATGTCTATTGTAACCGTAATACAAGGGAGCACATGTTAAAAAACACACCTGACCACACACTGAATTATCTTCAAACCAAATGAAACTGCTTGCCAGGACCTAACCATACGCTTACCTGTTTTCAAACTCATCAATGAAACCTGCTTGCTTAACCTAACTCGGTACACTTTCACCAGCAAATAATAGGCCACAAGATGACCCAGCTGACCTTAACAAGCTTGTGTATTCCTTTCCATCTTCAAGTCAACAGAGTATGCAGTAATGTTAAAATGCTACCACTGACTCTGTTCCTTGTTCCTCTCCTCCCGGTCCTCTATCCTGAGCCTGGGCACCAAGGGCTGGCTCACCACCTCCGTCTTGAGGGTCTTGTGGGTGCTCCGGCCGCTGTCCTGCCAAAAGCGGGGGAGATTTCAAGGCTCAAGTTTATAGTTCTTGTATTAAGTGTAACCATGTGTAAGTATATGTATAATTATTCTGTAGTAAGCATAAGTATAAAATTGTGAGGGAGAGGTGGTGGCTGAGTGGTCAGCATGTCGGCACAGTCTCCTCAAGGACCCAAATTGGAGTCCCACCGCAACAAGCTGGCAGTTTTCAGTCACCAGCGAGAAGTCTGAGACTCCCAAATGCTGTGCTGACGACGCCTGTCAACCCAGACTGGATAAACTCTTTACAGAGGACCAGAGATGAGCTCCGAGAGGCGGCAATACCCCCATAACTATAAACACTTGCCATTACCGGCTGGGGCCGTCCACCAGGGCCCCGCCAGGAAAGCCTAACAGTGCTGGAGACTGAACATGAAATATATTAAGTATAGATATTGTTTTGGAATCAAGTATTTAATATAAGCCTGAGTATACAGCTTTTGTTTGGCTCTGTAGTAACAAGCTGAGAACTGGGAAGTAGAGATTAGTGGTGTGTCCTTCAACTGATTCCTTTATCCATTGTATATAAGGAAGCAATGATGATAAACAATAAATATAGATCCAGAAAATATTATCTTATCAATAATCAACCCAGACTCTATATTAAGATAAGATAACTCATTTTTCACATTGTTATACATTAATGCATACAAGTGAAAATCTGTGTGGCTCCAAAACAGTACAAACACAACAACACGCTAGGGACTGGGGAACAGATCAGTGTGTCCTCCAGATGATTCCTTCCTCTGCTGTATAGAAAAAAATAATGATGATGATAAAAATAATACATGAAAATCAATCCACCAAACGAGAAGCTTGTCAAAGATTGGCATGTTCTTTATGAAGCTTCTCTTTCATAACAATTCCCAATGGATAGGTGTGTGTCCTGAGCTGCTTCCTGTCTCTGCTACATGTCAGAACATAACCATGATCAAAGACAACACAAATGAACGGTAGCTTACCAATGCCTCCCTCCTCCAGGCGTGTGGAGAGTGTTGGCGATGACGGTGTGTTTGTGTTTGTCCTGCAGCTCCCGAGTCTGGCCCAACGCCAGGAGGAACAGTTGTCGCTGGGGCCATCGCCAGCAGGCCGAACTCGTCCTGAGGGGCAGAGTAGTGTGTTGAGGGCTCACTGCGTTATGCATCTGCTTATAGTGGCATTATAAGGCAGGGAGGGCATGGTTTTATAGAAGAAACGGAGAAGTAAACAATGTAGCACTAAGGTATTTACTAACATGAGTTTACAGTCTCACAGGCCATTTAACATCATTTATTTTTGGTGGATCCAACATGTCCCTGAAGGACCACCAAGCTGTCACTGCACTCAACATGCACTGTGGCTGAGATGCAACAATGTGTGCCGGGTTTTTCCTTATAGCTAGGGAGGGAGGGAGGCAGCTCAAGGGGAAAAAAAGCAACAAAAAGCCTGCCACACGCTGCCCCAGCAATAGAAAACAGAACCAGAGGCCAGAAGACAGGTCAAATTAACATGGAGAGGTTTCCCCACACTCTCCTCATGAAAGAGTTAAAGTCGTAGGCAGGGGGAAGGACAGGACAAGGACTTAAGGCTGTTCTAGAATTTACCAGCGGAACGGATGAAAGAATGCTGGTGAACTCTTGCTGAAGGAATTTAGATAGAATTGGGATGAGCAAGAGCAGAAAGCTGAGTGCAGCAGGCCGCAGGAGGGGGCCAGGCATGCAGTTAGCAAGCTCAGAAGAGCAGTCAGTGTGAAAATATCGGCAGAAGATAGAAAGAGATGCAACATGATGGCGAAATTTAAGAGGAGGGTTGTTAGATTGATTACTGAATTTCTAAACTACATTTGATTTAGTGCACAGTGACTACAGTGCTAAACTTGCGGCCTCACCGTGAAGGGTTTGCCGTAGGCGGCTTCTCGGCAGCTGCCTGCTCATGTCATGTGGATGAGGCCGGCACGACATAGTGGAAGATGGTGCCGTCATGGGAACCCTCAAGGCACAGCTGCACCTAGTTCAGGCACGTCTCGGGGGCCTCCATGAACCATAGCCCCACGGCAACATCCCCGCCAGTGGTGGCCAGAAGAACCTGCGGAAATTTTGAGAGTTTGAAAAAGTTCCTGTTAGTTTGACAGTTATGGTTCAAAGAAAACCTGCAGACTTTGAGGCAGCACCAAAGTGTTCCTGTTAGTTTGACAGTTATGGTTCCCAGAAAACCTGCAGACTCTGAGGCAGCACCAAAGTGTTCCTGTTAGTTTGACAGTTATGGTTCCAAGAAAACCTGCAGACTTTGAGGCAGCACCAAAGTGTTCCTGTTAGTTTGACAGTTATGCATCCAAGAAAACCTGCAGACAGTGAGGCACCAAAGTGTTCCTGTTAGTTTGACAGTTATGGTTCCAAGAAAACCTGCAGACAGTGAGGCAGCACCAAAGTGTTCCAGTTAGTTTGACAGCTATGCTTCCAAGAAAACCTGCAGAAAGGAGGCATCAAAGTGTTCCAGTTAGTTTGACAGTTATTCTTCCAAGAAAACTTGCAGAATAGAGGCACCAAAGTGTTCCAGTTAGTTTGACAGTTATGCTTCCAAGAAAACCTGCAGAATAGAGGCACCAAAGTGTTCCAGTTAGTTTGACAGTTATGCTTTTACTACAGAAGCATATGACACAGCCTCCAACAAGACCTCAATGTGTTGTGTAGGGTGCAGTGTACCTGCTCTAAATTATTCGTGACTACAGAAATCACTACTATTTTACAAGTGTGCCCAAACCACGGAGAAAGACACCTATGTGCTTAATTGAGGCTCTTTGTGGTGATGTATTCTTATTCCATTGCAAATTACTTGTTCAAAAGATTATATATATATATATATATATATATATATATATATATATATATATATATATATATATATATATATATATATATATATATATATATATATATATATATATATATATATATATATATATATATATATATATATATATATATATATATATATATATATATATATATATATATATATATATATATATATATATATATATATATATATATATATATATATATATATATATATATATATATATATATATATATATATATATATATATATATATATATATATATATATATATATATATATATATATATATATATATATATAATGTTATGTTGGTTAGTTTTAGTTTAGCCAACAGAGGACGTGTCCCGCGGGTGGAAATATTGGTGGGTTCTGTTAACGGAAGAGTGTTTCTCATGCGGACGCCTCCCTCTTCTTAGATTTCCCTTGTTTCCTCAAACATTTGAGGGGGTTAAAAAATAAAATAAAATAATGATTTTTGACATAAACAGTCAGCAGAGTACTTCAAAACACACCCAAAACTACCAAAAAAACAGTTTTGTCTTCCAGTGCAGGACGGGTGCACTTGTAAAGCTTTACCTGTTAGTTAGGTACCTGTGGATCGTGGGGTCGGGAAGCCCACCAGGTGAGTACCACACCACATGCAGAGCAGTAAAACACAACATAACATCTATACTAACCTCGTGTGAGATGGCTGCCTTTATATCCATATTAGCCCAGGCGGGAGTTGTCTTTTATTCTGAACACTTCAACGTCAATGAGGGAAGCAAGTGCCACTGGGTGTGTGGCCGCTCTTCATTATAATGGCCGCAGTGAACACCCAGCCAGTATTAAGTGGTGCCCACGCTTGATGAGGCTTCATGAGGGCCCTGCTGCTCCCCTGCCAGCGCAGCGCTCCACAGGGCCGCCAGCAATATAGTGAGGATGTTGGCAGGGAAAGCAATCCTTGATGGACATGTTTGTGACGCTGTAGGATTTAGTAAATGAGTGAGTCCAGCGCTTTCCTGAAGGTTACTGGTGTCATATCAGTAACCATGGCCATGCTTTAGTCAGGACCAATATATCAAGACTGTTTCATTCTATAAGATCATAAATTATCCCTCAGACAGCAGCAGTATTTGAAGAGCAGCTCCCCCAAAATGAACGGTCTATATACAGCCACTGCCAACCTCAGGACCGTGGCATAAATATAGTTACGCCGCATAACAGATGTTTTAACTATCGTCTCTATATAGATTATATCGCAACAGTCTCGAAGTGTTGTTTTATTTTTACCATACAAAACTGACTGACTGAATTTTGGACCGTCTCTATAGAGTTCCAGTGCCATCTAGGGGTTAACCTTGGCACAGTCCCTGAGCCCTGCTTCAGGCAGGGCCAACATACCAAGACCTTTTCCTTCCGTCAGGTCACAAATTAACCTTAGCACAGTCCCTGAGCCCTGCTTCAGGCAGGGCCAACATACCAAGACCTTTTCCTTCCGTCAGGTCACAAATTAACCTTGGCACAGTCCCTGAGCCCTGCTTCGGGCAGGGCCAATATACCAAGACCTTTTCCTTCCGTCAGGTCACAAATTAACCTTGGCACAGTCCCGGAGCCTTGCCTCAGCAGGGCCAACAAACCAAGACCTTTTCCTTTCGTCAGGTCACAAATTAACCTTGGCACAGTCCCTGAGCCCTGCTTCAGGCAGGGCCAATATACCAAGACCTTTTCCTTCCGTCAGGTCACAAATTAACCTTGGCACAGTCCCTGAGCCCTGCTTCAGGCAGGGCCAACAAACCAAGACCTTTTCCTTCCGTCAGGTCACAAATTAACCTTGGCACAGTCCCGGAGCCCTGCTTCATGCAGGGCCAATATACCAAGACCTTTTCCTTCCGTCAGGTCACAAATTAACCTTGGCACAGTCCCGGAGCCCTGCTTCAGGCAGGGCCAACATACCAAGACCTTTTGATCTGGATCTGGATCTGGATTAATGATGCACAGGGCACCCGTACAGGTGCATAACACGCATATTTCTTGGCTGTTTGGGGAACGGGGGAGCCGAGTGTGCAGGGAGGAAGTGAATCAAGTGTAATTGTTAGTGTTGGTGAGTTGTGGTGACAAGTGAGTATGTATGTATTTTTTGAATGAGTCTATTGTACCGCAGTCTAAAATCTATTGAGGGAGGCTGTTCCAGTCACGTATGGTGCGTGGAAATTATGGGTGCTTGTATGCGTCAGTGTTAATGTGATATGCTTGGTATTTATATATGTGTGTGTTACGAGTGCGTTGACTGTTTGCGTTGTGTAGGTATGTTTGTGGGTCAATGTCAATGTGAGTGTTTGTGATCTTGTACATAAGTGTAAGTCTGTGTGCTTGTCTGCGTATGTGAAGAGGGTCCATGTTTATCTGTTGTTTGATCCGTGTTGTGATTCCAGGCGTTCGAGTGTAATTGTTTGTAATGAACCTTGCCGCCTTGGTGTTGATTTGTTATAAACTATCAATGTTTCTGTGTGTGTAAGGATTCCACACCGTAGAGCAGTATTCCAGTGTTGGTCTCACAAGTGTGTGTCATAAGCTATGTGTTTAATGTCAGGTGTGCAGTTATGTAAATTCCTCCTCAGGAACCCCAGTGTTCTGTTGGCTGTGGCACTGATATGGTCTAGGTGGGTGTTGAATTTCAAGGTAGTAGAGATGTGGATATCAAGGTACTTTTGTGTGTGAATTTATTCTAAATTTGAATTGTGGAGAGTGTAAGTGTGAAGGATGGGGTTGTGCGCTCTGGTGAATCTTAATAGTTTGCATTTGTCTGGTCGGAAGTGCATCTGCCAGGTGCGCTCCCACCGCTCGAGGGAGTCGAAGTCGTTTTGTAGTAGTCTGCAGTCGTCAGTAGTCTTTACTGCTCTAAACAGTAAATTATCGTCGGCAAGTAGTCTAGTGGAGGAGTTAGGCGTTGACAGTGGAAGATCGTTAATGTACAGTAGGAAAAGAAGGGGGCCAACGTAGAACGGTGCCTTGTGGGACACCTGAAGAAACAGGGACAGTGTCAGATGAAGATCCGTCAAGAAGAACACGTTGAGTCCTGTTAGTAATAAGTGCAGTGATCCAGTGAAGAATAGTAGTAACAAATGTACGGAAGTGGGGGTAATTTGGAAGTGGGGGGGACTGGAAGTGGGGGTTGGGGGGGGTCAGCGGTCAGCGGGGGGGCTACTGAAGAGGGGGTCTCTGGACCCCCTCCCTAACCCCCTCCCCCCCACACCCATCTCTTTACCTTTTCACCCCTCACCCCCCTCACCTCTCGGACTAGCGTACGGAAGCGAGAAGGTGACGGAGTAGGGGTGCCCAGCAGGGAGGAGGGGGGTGACAGGAGAAGGATACTTGAAGGGTTAAGATAAGATCTTTCTTTGACCCTCGAATGACCACGAGATTATAATCACGGAAAAGGTTAAGGACATTAGGTTAATGACCAGGCAGAAATATGAATTTACTCTCTAATGCAAGGTTACTGAAGAGGGGGTATCTGGACCCCCCCCCTCCCTAACCCCCCCCTCCCCCCCCCACACACCCATCTCTTTTACCTTTTCACCCCCCCCCCCTCACCCCCTCTCGGACTAGCGTACGGAAGCGAGAAGGTGACGGGAGTAGGGGTGCCCAGCCGGGCGGGAGGGGGGGGGGGTGACGGGAGAAGGGATACTTGAAGGGTTAAGATAAGATCTTTCTTTGACCCTCGAATGACCACGAGATTATAATCACGGAAAAGGTTAAGGACATTAGGTTAATGACCAGGCTGAAATATGAATTTACTCTCTAATGCAAGTCCGAAAATAAAATAAAAAATCGCCATTGAACGTAAGACTCGATAAATTATTTAAGTTTTTCCTGGATGTATTGTATCATTATCTTCTTATTTCTCATTTCTCAACTTGTTTCTTCTTATTTCTTTCCTCAACTTATATATATATTTTTTTTACTCCGGTTATTTGGTGCCATCTAACCCTAAACACTGCAGCACCAAGTCTTTTTTTTCTGATTTTGCATTAATTAATGTCTTATATCTCATTTCTTAACTTCTTTCTTCTTATTTCTTTTCTCAACTTGCATTTCTTTATATTTTCTGCATGCTCTTCGATGTCATATGACCTTAGGCGTTGCCGCATCGAATTTACCTTTTTCCGTGAAATAGTGATCATGTGTGTGTGTGTGTGTGTGTGTGTGTGTGTGTGTGTGTTCCATTCCCCTCCGATTCTTGAGAAATCTGCGGCTAGCTCGAAATTTTGTGGGCCATCTTTTTTAGCCGATTATATGCTCCGAAGCGGAATTTAGTGAGGATTCTTATGGTATCTTCAAATTCCTCATACGTCTATTAGTTCCCGAGTTACACCGAGAAAACTGATTTTTTTTCTCTCGTCAGAGTAGCCTAACAAATAAAAAACACTCATTAATTAATGTCTTATATCTCATTTCTTAACTTATTTCTTCTTATTTCTTTTCTCAACTTGCATTTCTTTATATTTTCTGCCTGCTCATCGGTGTCATATGACCTTAGACGTTGCCGCATCGAGTTTACCTTTTTCCGTGAAAAAGGGATCATGTGTGTGTGTGTGTGTGTGTGTGTTCCATTCCCCTCCGATTCTTGAGAAATCTGCGGCTAGCTCGAAATTTTGTGGGCCATCTTTTTTAGCCGATTATATGCTCCGAAGCGGAATTTAGTGAGGATTCTTATGGTATCTTCAAATTCCTCATACGTCTATTAGTTCCCGAGTTACACCGAGAAAACTGAATTTTTTTTCTCTCGTCAGAGTAGCCTAACAAATAAAAAACACTCATTAATTAATGTCTTATATCTCATTTCTTAACTTATTTCTTCTTATTTCTTTTCTCAACTTGCATTTCTTTATATTTTCTGCCTGCTCTTCGGTGTCATATGACCTTAGACGTTGCCGCATCGAGTTTACCTTTTTCCGTGAAAAAGGGATCATGTGTGTGTGTGTGTGTGTGTGTGTGTGTGTGTGTGTGTGTTCCATTCCCCTCCGATTCTTGAGAAATCTGCGGCTAGCTCGAAATTTTGTGGGCCATCTTTTTTAGCCGATTATATGCTCCGAAGCGGAATTTAGTGAGGATTCTTATGGTATCTTCAAATTCCTCATACGTCTATTAGTTCCCGAGTTACACCGAGAAAACTGATTTTTTTTTCTCTCGTCAGAGTAGCATAACAAATAAAAATCACTCATTAATTAATGTCTTATATTTCATTTCTTAACTTATTTCTTCTTATTTCTTTTCTCAACTTGCATTTCTTTATATTTTCTGCCTGCTCTTCGGTGTCATATGACCTTAGACGTTGCCGCATCGAGTTTACTTTTTTCCGTGAAAAAGGGATCGTGTGTGTGTGTGTGTGTGTGTGTGTGTGTGTGTGTGTGTGTGTGTGTGTGTGTGTTCCATTCCCCTCTGATTCTTGAGAAATCTGCTGCTTGCTCAAAATTTTGTGGGCCAACTTTTTTAGCCGAATATATGTTCCGAAGCGGAATTTAGTGAGGATTCTTATGGTATCTTCAAATTCCTCATGCGTCTATTAGTTCCCGAGTTACACCGAGAAAACTGAATATTTTTTTCTCTCGTAAGAGTAGCCTAACAAATAAAAATCACTCAAATCTCCTCATCTACATTCCTTAGAAAGATTGCCATATGTTACTATTAAGAAACTTATCCCAACAACTGCAAATTTGACGCACTTTCCTTTTTTTTTCTTCTGATTTTGCATTAATTAATGTCTTATATCTCATTTCTTAACTTCTTTCTTCTTATTTCTTTTCTCAACCTGCATTTCTTTATATTTTCTGCCTGCTCTTCGGTGTCATATGACCTTAGACGTTGCCGCATCGAGTTTACCTTTTTCCCTAGATCAAGATAGCGCTCAACCGAAGGCAACCCAGAAATACCTCAGTGAGTCAGTGGAGGGAAGGGAGAGCGATGTGAGAGGGAAAGTGTGTGTGTGTGTGTGTGTGTGTGTGTGTGTGTGTGTGTGTGTTCCATTCCCCTCTGATTCTTGAGAAATTTGCGGCTAGCTCGAAATTTTGTGGGCCAACTTTTTTAGCCGAATATATGTTCCGAAGCGGAATTTAGTGAGGATTCTTATGGTATCTTCAAATTCCTCATACGTCTATTAGTTCCCGAGTTACACCGAGAAAACTGAATGTTATTCTCTCGTCAGAGTATCCTAACAAATAAAAATCACTCAAAGCTCCTCATCTACGTTCCTTAGAAAGATTGCCATATGTTACTATTAAGAAACTTATCCCAACAACTGCAAATTTGACGCACTTTCATCGAAAACTTAATTTTTAATAATTTTTTATTTACTTTTATGGCGCGTTTCGCGTCATCGTCCGCCAGAACCTTTTACCCTTGATGACATGAAATGCGTCATCGTGCGCGAGAGGGTTAAATAAGTCAGATTTATCTCAAATTCACTGTCTGGGCAGACAAATATTCGGAAAAGAGAAGGCAAACCAGTTTGTAGATATATATAAATATGCCGTATATTCACGTCCTTATGGATATCTTCTTGTTGATTAGGGTATAAATACTCCTGAATCCCTACAGTTTCGCTCAAACATTGTTGGAGAGCCTCCCAGATGAACGCGTATTCCAATGGTGAACTCCAGGAAAAAGGAACTCTTACACGTTCTATACTCCCAACATAACGAACCCTATGGTTTAAGCTCTCAGCTACTTCTGATCTTACTCTCTTAAGCCTTTGCAGTTACTTTCTTAAACCATCGAAGTCCGCCTTCCTGAAGTCAGGTATTAAGTGTTGTTTCTGCTGACTCTATCCTCCCATTTAATATTAAATTTAATTTCCTTATGATCACTGTTACCTAATGAACCCCCAACCTCAATGTTGCTTATTATGTTCTCTTTATTAGTTAACAACAAATCCAAAATATTTTCTTCCCTCGTCCGCACTGTTTTGTATATAGAACGAACTTACATTAGCTGAACTCACACCGTTTTGATTATAGAACGAACTTACATTAGCTGAACTCACACTGTTTTGAATATAGAACGAACTTACATTAGCTGATCTCACACTGTTTTGAATATAGAACGAACTTACATTAGCTGAACCCACACTCCTGGAAGAAGCTAAAATTTTCTAAAGGCTACAATAAAATCAATATGACCGATGAAGATACGGCACGTCACAATGAACAAACTCACTGTCTTCTCTGTAAATACGGGTTTTAAAAGGTAAAGGAGTAAAACATCATGACCATGAAAAATCAGGAAACAATTACATTGAAGCTTATTGTAATAGATGCAACCTTCAAATGAAAAAATCACAAATTGCAGCGCACTCTCATTGCACATTATGAGGATTACGACATGACGTTAATCCCGCGTGAATTAACGCTACCTGACTTTGAAAATCAAACTAAGACCAAAACATTCAGTTCAGAAATACCGTGAAGTCATCATAAATGACTTGAGATTTATTGACACGTATGTCTTTATGTCTGGTTCACTCGCGGCTTTAGCGAACCAATTCATCAGCACTGGGAACGAGCCCATGTGCACACAACAGATGTTGAAAGATGTGCCAGCACCTGCGTTACCATTATTGATCAAGGGAAAGCAGGTTTTTTGTTATGACTATATGGACTCGATGGAACGACTTTCTGAGACACGTCTTCCATCCCGCGAAGATTTTTTCAATTCGCTTCAAGAAGCAGAACTTTCCGAAAGTGATTATAAACATGCTCAGAATGTTTGGAAAGTAGCTGGGTGTCAGAGCCTGATGGACTATTTGTTGCTTTATGTAAAAGTGGATGTTGGCCTTCTATGTGATGTCTTCCTAGAGTGGAGAGGTATTTTGAAAACCCAGTGGAGGTTGGATATTGTAAATTATGTTAGCCTGCCAGGATTTGCCTATGACTCTTTTTTGTTAAAAACACAGCAGGAATTAGAGATGCTTAGTAGCCCACACATATATCATTGCATTCAAACAAATGTGCGTGGGGGCTACACAAGTGTTGTGCGTCGTTTTGTACGCACCAATAACATCTACACGAACCCTCAGTTTAATCCAAAACATGATAGAAACACTTTCCTTTCATATCTTGACTTCAACAGTCTTTATCCCACTGTAATGCAAGAGAAGTTACCATGTGGAGATATGAGAAAACTAGATGAGACAGAAATGCACTGGTTTTTGAGCGGGAGGGGGGCTAGGTCAATCAAGCAACCGATGGCGATTTTGGATACCTCATTCTGTGCAATACTGAGGCTGTCTCACGTGAAGTCATTGAGAAAACGGATGACCTCCCACTGACCATCAGAAGACACAATATCATCAATAGAGATATATCGTCAGCCGCACACGAATGGTATGAAGAAGAAAACCGTCCAGTACCGTGTAAGAACATAAAACAGATTGGAACACATGTTGCTCAGGAGAAAATGCTGTTTGCTCTGTCCCTCCTTAAACTGCTTTTCAACTAGGCCGGGTTGTTAAAAAAATCTTCGCGGGATGGAAGACGTGTCTCAGAAAGTCGTTCCATCGAGTCCATATAGTCATAACAAAAAACCTGCTTTCCCTTGATCAATAATGGTAACGCAGGTGCTGGCACATCTTTCAACATCTGTTGTGTGCACATGGGCTCGTTCCCAGTGCTGATGAATTGGTTCGCTAAAGCCGCGAGTGAACCAGACATAAAGATATACGTGTCAATAAATCTCAAGTCATTTATGATGACTTCACGGTATTTCTGAACTGAATGTTTTGGTCTTAGTTTGATTTTCAAAGTCAGGTAGCGTTAATTCACGCGTGATTAACGTCATGTCGTAATCCGCATAATGTGCAATGAGAGTGCGCTGCAATTTGTGATTTTTTCATTTGAAGGTTGCATCTATTACAATAAGCTTCAATGTAATTGTTTCCTGATTTTTCATGGTCATGATGTTTTACTCCTTTACCTTTTAAAACCCGTATTTACAGAGAAGACAGTGAGTTTGTTCATTGTGACGTGCCGTATCTTCATCGGTCATATTGATTTTATTGTAGCCCATAGAAAATTTTAGCTTCTTCCAGGAGTGTGGGTTCAGCTAATGTAAGTTCGTTCTATATTCAAAACAGTGTGAGATCAGCTAATGTAAGTTCGTTCTATATTCAAAACAGTGTGAGTTCAGCTAATGTAAGTTCGTTCTATAATCAAAACGGTGTGAGTTCAGCTAATGTAAGTTCGTTCTATATACAAAACAGTGCGGACGAGGGAAGAAAATATTTTGGATTTGTTGTTAACTAATAAAGAGAACATAATAAGCAACATTGAGGTTGGGGGTTCATTAGGTAACAGTGATCATAAGGAAATTAAATTTAATATTAAATGGGAGGATAGAGTCAGCAGAAACAACACTTAATACCTGACTTCAGGAAGGCGGACTTCGATGGTTTAAGAAAGTAACTGCAAAGGCTTAAGAGAGTAAGATCAGAAGTAGCTGAGAGCTTAAACCATAGGGTTCGTTATGTTGGGAGTATAGAACGTGTAAGAGTTCCTTTTTCCTGGAGTTCACCATTGGAATACGCGTTCATCTGGGAGGCTCTCCAACAATGTTTGAGCGAAACTGTAGGGATTCAGGAGTATTTATACCCTAATCAACAAGAAGATATCCATAAGGACGTGAATATACGGCATATTTATATATATCTACAAACTGGTTTGCCTTCTCTTTTCCGAATATTTGTCTGCCCAGACAGTGAATTTGAGATAAATCTGACTTATTTAACCCTCTCGCGCACGATGACGCATTTCATGTCATCAAGGGTAAAAGGTTCTGAGGACGATGACGCGAAACGCGCCATAAAAGTAAATAAAAAAATTATTAAAAATTAAGTTTTCGATGAAAGTGCGTCAAATTTGCAGTTGTTGGGATAAGTTTCTTAATAGTAACATATGGCAATCTTTCTAAGGAACGTAGATGAGGAGCTTTGAGTGATTTTTATTTGTTAGGATACTCTGACGAGAGAATAACATTCAGTTTTCTCGGTGTAACTCGGGAACTAATAGACGTATGAGGAATTTGAAGATACCATAAGAATCCTCACTAAATTCCGCTTCGGAACATATAATCGGCTAAAAAAGTTGGCCCACAAAATTTCGAGCTAGCCGCAAATTTCTCAAGAATCAGAGGGGAATGGAACACACACACACACACACACACACACACACACACACACACACACACTGTCCCTCTCACAGCTCTCTCACGACCCACCACTCACTCACTGAGGTATTTCTGGGTTGCCTTCGGTTGAGCGCTATCTTGATCTAGGGAAAAAGGTAAACTCGATGCGGCAACGTCTAAGGTCATATGACACCGAAGAGCAGGCAGAAAATATAAAGAAATGCAGGTTGAGAAAAGAAATAAGAAGAAAGAAGTTAAGAAATGAGATATAAGACATTAATTAATGCAAAATCAGAAGAAAAAAAAAGGAAAGTGCGTCAAATTTGCAGTTGTTGGGATAAGTTTCTTAATAGTAACATATGGCAATCTTTCTAAGGAATGTAGATGAGGAGCTTTGAGTGATTTTTATTGGTTAGGCTACTCTTACGAGAGAAAAAAAAAATCAGTTTTCTCGGTGTAACTCGGGAACTAATAGACGCATGAGGAATTTGAAGATACCATAAGAATCCTCACTAAATTCCGCTTCGGAACGTATATTCGGCTAAAAAAGTTGGCCCACAAAATTTTGAGCAAGCAGCAGATTTCTCAAGAATCAGAGGGGAATGGAACACACACACACACACACACACATAAGAACATAAGAACATAAGAACGCAGGAGTCTGCAAGAGGCCGGTAGGCCTGTACGAGGCAGCTCCTTTGACCCTAAGCTCCCGTGTATCTAACCCCACCTATTATCGCTGTCCATGAATTTATCTAGTCTATTTTTGAATGTGACAATTGTATTGGCACTCACCACATGACTGCTAAGCCTATTCCACTCATCCACCACCCTGTTAGTAAACCAATTTTTGCCTATGTCCCTGTTGAATCTGAATTTATCCAGTTTAAACCCGTTACTTCGTGTCCTACCCGGTTCTCTTACCAACAAAACCTTATGAATGTCTCCCTTATTAAAGCCCTTCATCCATTTATAAACCTCGATCATGTCTCCACGCACCCTTCGCCTTTCTAGAGAATGCAAGACACACACACACACACACGATCCCTTTTTCACGGAAAAAAGTAAACTCGATGCGGCAACGTCTAAGGTCATATGACACCGAAGAGCAGGCAGAAAATATAAAGAAATGCAAGTTGAGAAAAGAAATAAGAAGAAATAAGTTAAGAAATGAAATATAAGACATTAATTAATGAGTGATTTGTATTTGTTATGCTACTCTGACGAGAGAAAAAAAAATCAGTTTTCTCGGTGTAACTCGGGAACTAATAGACGTATGAGGAATTTGAAGATACCATAAGAATCCTCACTAAATTCCGCTTCGGAGCATATAATCGGCTAAAAAAGATGGCCCACAAAATTTCGAGCTAGCCGCAGATTTCTCAAGAATCGGAGGGGAATGGAACACACACACACACACACACACACACACACACACACACACACACATGATCCCATTTTAACGGAAAAAGGTAAACTCGATGCGGCAACGTCTAAGGTCATATGACACCGAAGAGCAGGCAGAAAATATAAAGAAATGCAAGTTGAGAAAAGAAATAAGAAGAAATAAGTTAAGAAATGAGATATAAGACATTAATTAATGAGTGTTTTTTATTTGTTAGGCTACTCTGACGAGAGAAAAAAAATCAGTTTTCTCGGTGTAACTCGGGAACTAATAGACGTATGAGGAATTTGAAGATACCATAAGAATCCTCACTAAATTCCGCTTCGGAGCATATAATCGGCTAAAAAAGATGGCCCACAAAATTTCGAGCTAGCCGCAGATTTCTCAAGAATCGGAGGGGAATGGAACACACACACACACACACACACACACACACACACACACACACACACATGATCCCTTTTTCACGGAAAAAGGTAAACTCGATGCGGCAACGTCTAAGGTCATATGACACCGAAGAGCAGGCAGAAAATATAAAGAAATGCAAGTTGAGAAAAGAAATAAGAAGAAATAAGTTAAGAAATGAGATATAAGACATTAATTAATGAGTGTTTTTTATTTGTTAGGCTACTCTGACGAGAGAAAAAAAAATCAGTTTTCTCGGTGTAACTCGGGAACTAATAGACGTATGAGGAATTTGAAGATACCATAAGAATCCTCACTAAATTCCGCTTCGGAGCATATAATCGGCTAAAAAAGATGGCCCAAAAAATTTCGAGCTAGCCGCAGATTTCTCAAGAATCGGAGGGGAATGGAACACACACACACACACACACACACACACACACACACACACACACACACACATGATCCCTTTTTCACGGAAAAAGGTAAATTCGATGCGGCAACGCCTAAGGTCATATGACATCGAAGAGCATGCAGAAAATATAAAGAAATGCAAGTTGAGAAAATAAATAAGAAGAAAGAAGTTAAGAAATGAGATATAAGACATTAATTAATGCAAAATCAGAAAAAAAAGACTTGGTGCTGCAGTGTTTAGGGTTAGATGGCACCAAATAACCGGAGTAAAAAAAATATATATATAAGTTGAGGAAAGAAATAAGAAGAAACAAGTTGAGAAATGAGAAATAAGAAGATAATGATACAATACATCCAGCAAAAACTTAAATAATTTATCGAGTCTTACGTTCAATGGCGATTTTTTATTTTATTTTCGGACTTGCATTAGAGAGTAAATTCATATTTCAGCCTGGTCATTAACCTAATGTCCTTAACCTTTTCCGTGATTATAATCTCGTGGTCATTCGAGGGTCAAAGAAAGATCTTATCTTAACCCTTCAAGTATCCCTTCTCCCGTCACCCCCCCCCTCCCTCCCTGCTGGGCACCCCTACTCCCGTCACCTTCTCGCTTCCGTACGCTAGTCCGAGAGGGGGTGAGGGGGGGGGGGTGAAAAGGTAAAAGAGATGGGTGTGTGTGGGGGGGGAGGGGGGGGGGGTTAGGGAGGGGGGGGTCCAGATACCCCCTCTTCCGTAACCCCCCCGCTGACCGCTGACCCCCCCAACCCCCACTTCCAGTCCCCCCCACTTCCAAATTACCCCCACTTCCGTACATTTGTTACTACTAGAATAGGTCCTGGAATACCGTAGTATTTCAATTTTAGTGTCAGTCTTTTGTGCGGGACTTTGTCGAAGGCTTTGGCAAAATCTAAAACAATATTGTCAACTTGCTTAATGTCACGTCGATCAAGTAGCCTCGTCAAGTCGTGATATGTAGTAATGAGTTGCGATTCACATGAGCGTTTAGGGCCTGTAAAGATTAGCAGAAGGGATACAGCGAGACGGGTGGCGAGGGTCGGATAGGCGCCTCTGTGTGCGTGCCTCCTCGCTTATGTCTCCCCCTCGCCGCCTGAGTCTCGTTTTCTATGATTAATGTGTCCTCGTATGCTCCTGAAGTTTAATATGTCGCTGCTTGGTCTCTGAAGTTTTCAGGCACTGAGAAGTTTTAATACCAGGGGTTGTGGTGGTAGTAGCGTGTTCAAACGATTTTTTGTTGGTTTGTGAAGTATTTTGGGGTTTGTATTCCTCTGTGGTCTCTGTACGTTCTTTAAATTTAGCAAGTGATAATATGATTTCCAGTTAGTTTCTTGAGCTCGCTTTCTGCTGTTTTTTTATTTACTGTTGAGTTTTTATTTGTTTTCATTTGCTTGACGGATCTTGAGTTTTCTAACAGTGTGTCTCGTTGGTCTGTACGATCTCTAAATATAGCAAACAATAATATATAGTCACCTTCAGTCGTGTTATTAAGTGCTTTCTGCTGGTTTCTGTATACTATCGCGCTACGTGTTTTCCTTCTAAATCTAGCACGTAATAATCAATGTTTTCCGGTTGTCTTGTGGAGCGATGTTTCTGCTGGTTTCTGAAGTTATTGAGTAATTAATGTTTTCATTTGTTTGGCGATCCTTGAGTTTTCTAACAATGTGTCTCTTTGGTGTCTGAGCGATTTGTAAATATAGCAAACAATAACATAGTTTCCTTCAGCCGTGTTAGTAAGTGGTTTCTGCTGGTTTCTGATAAATTATCGAGTTGTGTGTTTTCCTTCTAAATCTAGCAGGTACTAATATATAATGTTTTCCAGTCGTTTTGTGGAGCGATGTTTCTGCTGGCTTCTGAAGCTATTGAGTTATTATATAAAGCTTTCCTTGGTTTGGCGATCTGTGCAGCTCGTTTTCTCTGTAAACTGTGTGTCAAAGGAGCGCATATGAGCTTTTAAGGTGTGCAAATGTTCAGGAAAAAAATCATTGTCCCTCATAGTTACATGAAGGTATTTATCTATTTATTTATCTATCTATTTCGGAGAGCAGGCGAACGACAAAGGTGTGCTAATATTCAGGTAAAAGGTATTTGTCCCTCTAAGTCATGTGCGGGTAATTCTGTCTATCTATTTATATCTATCTACCTACCTATCTATATCTGTATCTATATATCTATCTTTCTCGAATGAAGGCGCTTCCGGCATACGAAATAAACCACCATGTAATTTACCTTGCAAGCAAGGCTCCGTCATTATGCGCAGGAATACAATTATGCTTCCTTAATTACTCCCCCCTAATTACTTCTCCCTCGAGGCCGGCCACAAAACATGCCTCCCCACCATACTCGCTTTTCTTCTCCCCCTTCTATCCCAGTTCTCTCCCATACTCTCCCCTCTCCTTTTGACCTCCCTTCCTGCCTGCCTCCCCTTTTTACATCTCTTCCTAGTTCCCTCCTTCCTTCCTTTTCCGTATATCTCCTAACTCCCTCTCTTCTTTCTTCTTTTCCTTTCTTCATCTATTTCTTAGTCTCCCTCTCCTCCTTTCTCCTCAGCTGCCCTCGCCTTCAGCCCCTTCCTCCACCATCCTTCTTTATCCTATTTTTCTCTCTTCTTTCTTCTCTTCCCTTCTTTATCTTTCTTTCTGGTTCCCTTTCTCCTCCTCCTTTCTCCGCCTCATTCAATCTTCCCGTCTCCCCTTCTTCCATCTTCCTTATGTATCCTATTTCCCTCTCTTCTTTCGTCTCTTCTTTCTCTTTCTTTCTTTTTTCAGTCTTCTCGTTCCCTCTTTCTCCCTTTCAGTTATCCTTTTCTCCTAATTAGTTGATCCCCTTCCTCCCTTCCTTCAAAGTCCCTCTCCCTTCCGCTTCTTCTCCCTCTCGTAATTATTTCTCTCCCTTCCTCTCTCCCCTTGAAGCTCTCCCCTTCCTCTATGATTTTCCCATTTTTTGCTTCGGTTTCTATCATTTTTTCCATATCTCAATCTCTCCCTCTTCCTTTCATTTGCGTCATTCTTCTCTCCCCATCAGGCATCTCTCCCTCTCCCTTGCTTCCCTTCGCTTCTCTTGCCCTCAGTTCTCTCCCTTTCTCCTTCCTCGCCCTCTGTCACTCATCATGCTCTCTCTATCCTCCCGCCCATCAATTCCAGTGTCTGCCCTCTTTTGGAATCCGTCCTGTTCGTCTTTTCTCCGGATAATCACAAATTTATCTCCTCGAATCTTTCCTAAATTTCATATATGCGTTTTCTTTCATTCGGCTTGGCGTCTTGGCCTTCAGGTAGGAGACAATTCGTACTTCTTGGCTTTTCTTCGTTTTCTTAGTTAACCATTTGAAGGGGGACTTAACTCACTGTTCCATAGCTTTGGTTATGGTTATATTTGTGGTTATTTAGCGTCTGTATTAATTAAGGAAATTGTCGCTCAAATCACTAAGTATACATATTTAGAGAGGTGCAAATGGCTATGAAATCTTTATTTATGGAGATTAAAGATCATGATAGTGTAAAATGAAGCTTCCTAAATAAAGACTTCGATTCTGTGCCTTGTTCGTTCGTGGTAAAAAATGATTCAAAGATCTTTTTTGTTTTCTTTATGGAGGTAATAGTATAAGCTGTGTGCTCTCCGAACTGCTAATACTACGACTACTACTACTACTACTACTACTACTACTACTACTACTACTACCAATACTACTGATACTAATACTACTACTGACTGTCGTACCCAGCTTCCTGTTTGACAATTTCAGACCAAAAAATTGCCTCCTCGACCCCAATAACTGCCTTCATATATAGTCATCGTTAAAATGGTTCATTCCTGATGTTTCCTGGCAAGAGTTATGGCTATTGCGTACAAGGTGTTTGCTAAAATGTTACAGCGCAGAATGAAACATAGAGAAGAGGAAATACTATAGGGAGGAGCAGGCTGGATTCAGGAATGAAAGAGAGACGATTGATCACATTTTCACGCTCACACAAATCATAGAAAAGAGATGGGAAATAGGTAGAGATACCTACTGCCTAGTGTGTGTTTATTGATTTCAATCAAGCCTTCGAATCGGTGCATAGAGAAAGTATGCTGAGAGTAATGGGGAGTTGGGGATTTGAGAAGGATCTGATAGAGGCAGTGGAAGAACTGTATGGAAACACAAAGGCAAGAGTTCGGAAGGCCGACATTGTGACAGACACCTTCCCAACCACAAGAGGTGTTATACAGGGCTGCCCCCTCGCCCCACCCTTATTTATCCTGTATCTAGAGAGGGTAATGGTGGAGGCACTGGAGGGAGAAGAAGGAGGCGTAGAGATGAGCGGTGTCAGGTACACTAACCTAAGATATGCTGACGACATAGTGGTGGTAGCAGAGACAACTGAAGACTTACAAAGCGTGGTGCAGAAGGTCGAAGAACAATGTAAGAGATACAAGCTAGAGATCAATAAAGACAAGGCAAGGAGCCTGACAATTGGAAGAGAGAGAGGAGAACTAAACATTCGACTGAGTACTGGAGTGATTGAACAGGTGGATGAATTTAAATACCTAGGCGTGAATATAAGCGACGGAACAGCAGGGAAAACTGTAAGGGAAGGGATCACAATGGGACAGAGAGCGTTTGGAAGGTTAGGCAAGATATGGAGGAGTAGCACGACGAGCACAGGATTGAAACTTATATTGCTGTTTGCCGTTGTAGTACCTGCCACTCTATACGGAGCTGAGTGGTGGGTGCTGAAGAAGGAAGAAGAGAGGAAACTACTTGCATTCGAGATGAAGTGTTTGAGAAGAATCTGCGGATGATTGAAGGACAGAGTACGAAATGAGAAGGTGAGAGCAAGAATGGGACAAGTAGTTACAATTCTGGACAGAGTGCAAGATATGCAAAGGAGATGGTTTGGTCACGTGGTCATGAACGATGGCCAAACGCAGCATTGCACGGCAGAGTCAGGGGCACCAGACCGAGAGGGAGACCTAGAGACACGTGGTTGAAGAGGTTCAGGATGAACAACAACAACAGACGTCTGAGAGAGCTGTTAGAATCTGCGGCGGACAGACAAATATGGAGGCATTACAGACACCAGACATGGGACCCAACCCGGAGAATTCCGGAAGGGAATTAAGTTATGGCTCAGAAACCAGTAAATACGAGACTCTGAGTACGATAATCTGGCAACGGTGCTACTTTTTTTGTTTTATTACAGCTACGGAGACAGTTCAAGGGCGTAATGAAAAAAATAAAAAAAAAGGCCCGCGACTTACTGCTCCAGAACAGAGGTTAAAGGAGTGTTCAAAATCAGAATCAGAAACTGATACAAAGCTGCTGATGTGAGGCTTTCAGGGAACTGTTATAATATTGGCTGAAAGTTTGTGCAAGCATCATCATCAGCAGCAGCAGCACTAGTATCAGCACTTCACTATTATGATCTCGATGGCCAAAAGTTTGCCTCCCTCTCTCTAACTCTGTCCGTCTATCTGTCTATCTGTCTATCTATATCAGTCTTACTATCTTTCTCACTAACCAAGAATTTCGTGGTATATGTTATGTATCCTAAGTGAGACGTTGAATAACCACATAAATAAGCATAACCAAAACTATAGAACAGTGAGTTAAGTCCCCCTTGAAATGGTTAACTAAGAAAACGAGGAAAAGCCAAGAAATACGAATTATCTCTTATCTACAGGCCAAGACGTCAAGCCGAATCGAAGCATATATAATTTTCTCCCAGTGCTTATTATTTTTTTTGTTCACCTCCCTGTCGTTCCCGGCCCACTCTCGTTCTCTCGTCGTTAGTCTCCCATTCAGTTCCCTTCTCACTGCACGTTTAATTTTCCTTTTTTTCCGAGGTCAAGTAGTGGGGGTATTTTTCTTTCATTTTTTCAGCTCCCTTCACTTCTCTGCTTGTGCCTGTCTCATTTTGTTTTCTTCCACTGCTTTCTCACCAATATACTTCATCTCTACGTACACTCATACTTTTGTTCTATTCCTCTAGTTGTTCTTGTTCTTCTGTTTGTTCTTAATCTTATTCTTGTTGTCATAGTTTGCTTCTTACCACTCTCTCTCACTCTCCCTCCATCCCTCTTTCTCTTCCATCTCCTTTATCATCAATCCACTTTCTCTTCTATAAGATCTTAATCCTCATTATTCTCTCTCTCTCTCTCTCTCTCTCTCTCTCTCTCTCTCTCTCTCTCTCTCTCTCTCTCTCTCTCTCTCTCTCTCTCTCTCTCTCTCTCTCTCTCTCTCTCTCTCTCTCTCTCTCTCTCTCTCTCTCTCTCTCTCTCTCTCTCTCTCTCTCTCTAATCAAGAGAGATACTCAGACTTTTAACAATGCTGTTTAACATGTCTTTGCACCATGGTATCGTTCTTAGTGATTGGAAAATGGCTAACGTAACACCCATTTTCAAAAAAAGGGAAACGAAAATTACCGGATAAGTACAGGCCAATCAGCTTAACTTCAATTATTGGTAAATTATTTGAGACAATTATTCGAGATAAAGTAGTTAACTACCTAGAGTGTAATTCGGTAATCCTGGACTCGCAAAATGGTTTCCGTAACAACAGATCTTGTTTGTCGAGTCTATTAACGTTCTATAACGAGCATTTTGCAGTCTATGATGTTTCTAAATCACTTGATATTATTTCTTTGAATCTCCAGAAGGCGTTTGACAAAGCTCCACACTACAAGTTGCTTCATAAAATCAAGGAAATAGGTATCGGGGTGAGCTTCACGAATGAATTAAGCACTGGCTAAGCAATAGAAAGCACAGAGTTGTAATAAATGGAGTGACCTCTGAGTGGATGACAGTCACTAGTTGTGTCCCCCAAGGGTCTGTCCTGGGACCCATCCTCTTCGTCATTTACATCAATGACATTGACCTTGGTCTCAATAATTTCATTAGTAAATTTGCGGACGACACGAAAATCGGCAATGTGGTACTTATGGAATTTGACAGGCGGAGCCTACAAGAAGATTTGCGTAAAATATCAGATTGGTCAGTAACATGGGAAATGCCTTTTAATACAAACATGTGCCAGATTCCGCAGGTTAGATCTTGAAATATAAAGAAGGACTATGAAATGTGCGGCGTTAAAGATGAAAGCGTTCACTCGGTTAAAGATCTTGGCGTCACAGTCGCGTCTAACCTCAAGTTTTCCCAGCAGTGCAACGAGTCCGTTAAAAAAGCAAACAGGAAGATCGGTTTGATTAAGAAAAAAATTTCATTCAAGAAAAAAGATGTTACACTACCATTGTATAATAGTTTCGACATACCTCATTTGGAGTATGCCGTGCAGTTTTGGTCTCCCCACCATGAGAAAGACATTGCTAAATTAGGTGTTCAGCGTAGAGCAACCAAGATGATTCCTTCATTACGAAACAAACCCTACGAGGAAAGGCTGTCACATCTAAACCTGTTTTCTCTCGAAAACGCCGCCCCAGAGGAAAACCGATCGAGTGCTTTAAAATACTTAACGGTTTTACCAACATGGATCCGACCAAGCTGTTTGTGATGGATGATTCGACGCGAACGAGAAATAATGGCGCTAAACTCAAATACAGGCAAGTTGACTCAGATTGCACAAAATTCTTCTTCACTAATGCTGTCGTTCGAGATTGGATCAGATTACCACCATCAGTGGTGCAGTGTAACTCGATTGCATCGATTAAGAATAATCTTGACCGCTATCTCCTCCATCTAAATGTTCACTAGGTCAGTTTGAACGCCATGGTGGCCGCATATAGCGACTGTCACTTAGGTTTAGGACAGACCACCTAGTTTGGGCCTTAGAGCCTATGTGGTCTGGTCATCTATGTATTTCTATGTAATTATCTCTCTCTCTCTCTCTCTCTCTCTCTCTCTCTCTCTCTCTCTCTCTCTCTCTCTCTCTCTCTCTCTCTCTCTCTCTCTCTGTATATATAAAGTGGTTACGGTGGTGCTTTGGGTTGTTGTATGTAAAGTTCGCACCTTGGTTACGATTTTTAGAGGGAAAGACGAAAGACGAGATGCCTCAGTCCTATAAATAGAGCTTTCCTTGACAAAATGTGCTAAGAGGAAATGACAAGAATGGAAAGCAGAGATTAGGAGGAGGAGGAGGAGGAGGAAGAGGAGGAGGAATGAAGAAAGAGAAGAGGCAGAGGGTAAAAGAAGGATGTAAAGTTCAGGTATAAGAAACACGTGGTTATAAAAGGGAAGAAGATATGAAAGGAAAGGAGAAGAAAGTGATAGGAAGGGAAAGTAAATATGAGGAGAAGGAGAAGGAGGAGGGAAAGAAGATGCAAAAGGTAGAAGAAGGGTGTAGAGGTGAGGTAAGAAGGGAGGATAATATGAGAGAAGAGGAAGAAAGTGACCAGAAGGGAAAATACATATCAGGAGGTGGAAAAGAGGAGGAAGAGGGAAAATATGGAAAAGGGTAAAAGAACGGTATTGAAAGGAGAAAGGCATGGAAGGAAAGGGGAAGGTATTTATTTTTTTACAGCGGAGGAAACGGCTCAAGGTCAAAAAAAAAAATAATAATGAAAAAAAAGCTCGCTACTCGCTGCTCCTATAAAAAGCGTTCAGAGGAGTGGCCGAGAGTTAGGTCAATTTAGGGAGGAGAAGGGAGAAGGGGGGGAGAGGAGAGAAGGGAAAACAAAATACAACAGGAATAGGAAAACTGGGATAGGAAAATAGGGATAGGAAATTGAGGATGATTAGAGTGAAAACAGTGAAGACAAAACAAAATAGGATAGGAAAATAGGAATATGGATAGGAATAGGAAAATATGAAAAGGTATAAAAATAGGAAAATAGGAGTATGGATAAGAAAAGAAAAAAAATAGGAATATGGATAGGAATAGGAAAATATGAAAAGCTATAGAAATAGGAAAATAGGAGTATGGATAAGAAAAGGAAAATAGGAATATGGATAGGAATAGGAAAATATGAATAGGTCTAGAAATAGAGAAATAGGAGCACGGATAAGAATAGGAAAATAGGAATATGGATAGGAATAGGAAGATAGAATAGGTCTGGAAATAGGGAAATGGGAATACGGAGAGGGAAATAGGAAAATAGGAATGGGAATAGGAAAATAGGAATAGGAAAATAATGATAGGAATAGGAAAAGGAAAATAGGGATAGGTGTAGAAATACGAAATTGAGGATGCAAAGAGTTAAAACAGTAAGGCCAAAACAGAACAGGGTAGGAAAATAGGAATACGGATAGGAATAGGAAAATAGGAATACGGATAGGAATAGGAAAATAGGAATACGGATAGGAATAGGAAAATAGGAATACGGATAGGAATAGGAAAATAGGAGTACGGATAGGAATAGGAAAATAGGAATACGGATAGGAATAGGAAAAGAGGAATACGGACAAGAATAGGAAAATAGGAACATGGATAAGAATAGGAAAATAGGAACATGGATAAGAATAGGAAAATAGGAACACGGATAGGAATAGGAAAATAGGAATACGGATAGGAATAGGAAAAGAGGAATACGGACAAGAATAGGAAAATAGGGATACGGATAGGAATAGGAAAATAGGAATATGGATAAGAATAGGAAAATAGGAACACGGATAGGAATAGGAAAATAGGAATACGGATAGGAATAGGAAAAGAGGAGTACGGACAAGAATAGAAAAATAGGGATACGGATAGGAATAGGAAAATAGGAATATGGATAAGAATAGGAAAATAGGAACACGGATAGGAATAGGAAAATAGGAATACGGATAGGAATAGGAAAAGAGGAATACGGACAAGAATAGGAAAATAGGGATACGGATAGGAATAGGAAAATAGAAATACGGATAGGACTAGGAAAATAGGAATACGGATAGGAATAGGAAAATAGGAATACGGATAAGAATAGGAAAATAGGAATACGGATAGGAATAGGAAAATAGGAATACGGATAGGAATGGGAAAATAGGAAAATAAGGAAAGGAAAAAGAGGATGCAGCGAGTCTTTCAAGAGGAGAGTATCGATACGTCTCTCCTTCCAAAATTAACCTCTCTTTTGACCACTCTTCTAAACTTTTCTCTATAAGGGCAGTGATTAGCGGTTTTTTTTCCATTACTTTTTTTGCCTTTGAGCTGCTTCCTTTACCGTAAAAAAAACAAAGGGTATGACCAAAACAGGGATAACAGTTTTTCGTAGGAGGTAAAGTTCTGTTAAGGCGGATTTCTCTCACCGGGTCAACAGTCTTCTGCCTGTGTTAGCTTTCTCTTAGCCGCTGAAATGAAGGCAGAGGCATTGGCTAACAGCATCAGGGAGGTGCTTAAGATGTGTTGCAACGCTGGCACACGCACACACACACGTGCCGAAATTAGTGTGCCGCACGTTCCTTTTGCTTTCCATTTTTTGGGTGCGTGTGTGTGGGTTTTTGTGTTGCTCGAGTGGGTTGGGTGATGTTTTGGTGTTGTGTGTGTGTGTGTGTGTGTGTGTGTGTGTGTGTGTGTGTGTGTGTGTGTGTGTGTGTGTGTGTGTGTGCATGAAAACCATTAGTGCTTTCCTTTCTCTTTTTCTGGGGGAAGGTAGGGTCTTTCATGGTAAGGCGGGAGAATTTATTTATAGTGCCGCCTCCTTGTGTTGCCTCAGTGGGTTGGGCTATGTTTTTTTGTGTGCCTCTTATAAGACTATTTTTCGTTTCCTTTCCCTTTTTCTGGGGGAAGGTCTGGTGGGTGGGTCCATTTTTTGGTAAGACGGGCGGATTTAATTATAGTGGATTGAGTTTTTTTTTTGTGTGTGTGTGTGTGTTTGAAGACCATTATCCCTTCCCTTTCTCTTTTTTCTGGGGGAAGGTCTGGTGGGTAGATCCTTCTTTTGGTACAGCGGGCGAATTTATTTTTAGTAATGCCTACTTAAGTTGCCTCAGTGGTATGGGGCTATAATTTTTTTTGTGTGTTAAGACCATTAGTACTTTCTTTTGGGGGCAGTTTGGTGGGTGGGTCCTTCTTTTGGTACAGCGGGCGAATTTATTTTTAGTAATGCCTACTTAAGTTGCCTCAGTGGTATGGGGCTATAATTTTTTTTGTGTGTTAAGACCATTAGTACTTTCTTTTGGGGGCAGTTTGGTGGTCGGTTCCTTTTTTTGTAAGGCGAGTGAAGTTATTTATAGTAACGCTCACTTGTTTTGCTCGAGTGGGTTCATTTTTGTGTGTGTTAAGACCAATAGTGCTTTCCTTTCTCTTTTTGGTGGGCAGTCTGGTGGTCGTGTCCTTTTTTTGGTAAGGCGGGTGAATTTTTTAATAGTAACGCCGCCTTGTGTTACTCCAGTAGGTTGGGTTACTTTTTTGAGTGCAAGAAGGCCATCAGTGCTTTCCTTTCTCTTTTTCTGGGGGAAGGTCTGCTGGTCGGGTCCTCTTTATGGTATAGCGGGCGAATTTATTCATAGTGACATCCCTTTGTGTTGCTCGAGTGGGTTGGATTAAGTCGTTTTTTGGGTATGTTAAAGCAATAAGCCCTTTCCGTTCTCTTTTTCTTGGGGAAGGTCTGGAGGTCGGGTCCGTTTTTTGGTTAGGCGGGTGAATTCATTTACAGTGACGCCTGCTTGGCATTAGGTATAGCAGATATGAAAGTAAAGAAGTAAATTGATGGAAGGAAGAATTGATAAGAAGGAAAAGAAGCAGACAGGAGGAGGAGGAAGAGGAGAAGGAGGAGGAGGAGGAGGAGGAGGAGAAGGAGGAGGAGGAGGAAGAGGAGGAGGAGTAGGAGGAGGAGGAGGCAGAAACAGAGAAAAAGAAGATGCAGTTGATGAAAGAAAGTGTAGCGTTAAGGTATTAGGAGTATGTATACGTAGAAAAGGATGAAGATAAGAAAGAATGGGAGGAAGTACAAGAAACAAGTAGGAGGAGGAAGAAGAAGAGGAGGCAGGAGGAAAATAAGATGCAGGTGCTAACAGAGTATACGAAGAAAGATTGAAGCTATAAAAGAGTGTTTATGCTGCTAATGTTACCAGCTAATTCACCGCTCACTCGAGGTCACAATTAGAAGGTTTGGGGTAGTGGGGCGGGCTGGCGGGTTCCTGGTAATACTGGTGCTTGAGTGAGTGGCCGTGGTGGTGGTGTCTGACGGGCGGCCCCAAAACGGTTAGTTCTTAACTCGTTTGGGAAAGACCTTGTCCACATACTCCTTCCACCTCTCGTGTTGGTCGTAAAAGCTGTCGTTCTTACGTGCTTGGTTGTTTGTTTTTTTGGTGTTGTTGTGTTTGTTTCTGATGTGTTTTTTGTTTAGATATTGTTGATTTATTGGTTTTTGATGATAGTGGTGTGGGTGATAGCGGACCCCAACAAAATAACATCTCCACAGAAGACAGGGCCCGGAAGTTTGCAGACAAAATGCGACAAGGCAACGTTGCGTCTGCAACACGAACCTTGTCAGAAAGTTCCACACGGGGTGTGCCTCCACTCACCAGGGACACGATCAATCAACTCAAGGGAAAACATCCTCCACCGAGTGACCTGAAGGGACTGAGACTGGCAGGATGTCACCAACCACCGAATCCAGTTATATACGAAAAGATAACAGGAGAGATGGTGTGGAAGAAGGCCCTCCAGACTCGTGGCAGCGTGGGGCCCTCAGGACTTGATGCACGGGGATGGCGAAGCTTGCTGAGCAGGGCCAACTTTGGCAATGCAGCTGGTGACTTGCGCAACACCATTGCAGCACTGGCATGAAAACACGCCTCCTCCAGCTGCCACTATGTGGACGCCCTGACGGCATGCCGCCTCATTCCCCTGGACAAGAGGCCGGGATGCAGGCCTATAGGAGTCGGAGAAGTACTGCAGCGCATCGTAGGCAAATGCATCATGGCTGTCGTCAAAGAAGATGTGAGAATGGCAACAGGGAACCTCCAAGTTTGTGCGGGGCAGCAGGCAGGAGGAGAAGCAGCAGTCCATGCCATGCGGGAGATATTTGACTACGTGGAGTGCGAAGCAGTGCTTCTTGTTGACGTCAAAAATGCCTTCAACACAATAAATAGAAAGACTATGATACACAACATTAAAACCAAGCGCCCTAGCTTAGCTATGTATGTCGAAAATACCTATACATACCCGACCGATTTATACATAAATAGCCACAGTGGAAAAGTGAAAGTGTTAAAATCATCTGAGGGAACAACACAAGGTGACCCAATAGCCATGGCTATGTACGCCTTGGGCCTATCAGTCCTCCGAAATGAAATCGCGTTCGCAGAAACACGGGTGAAACAGGTGGCTTATGCGGATGACCTCTCAGGTGCTGGTAAAATCTCAGACATAAAAGGGTGGTAGGACACTGTGAACACCGCCGGCCCTGAGATAGGATACATCCCTAACGCCACCAAGTCTGTCCTTATTGTCAAACCTAAACATTATGACCATACCACAGAAACTTTTAGAGGAAGTGGCGTCATTGTGACAAAGGACGGACAACGACACTTAGGTGCAGTGATCGGGACAGAGGTATATAAGAAGGAGTACGTGGGAGACAAAGTAGCTGAATGGGTGAAGGAAATAGAAGCTTTGTCTGCCATTGCCAAGACTGAGCCACACGCTGCCTATTCAGCGTACACCCACGGCATCCAACATCGGTGGACGTTCCTGATGCGCACCATCCCCGGCATCAGTCCACTCCTTCGACCACTGGAAAATCCCGTCAAGAATGTATTTTTGCCGGCGCTGGTGAAATCTCATGCTTTAGGGGAGGAGGAGAGGGATATGCTAGCACTTCCCCCAAGACTGGGTGGGATGGGGATCACTAACCCTGAGAAGCTGGCTGATAAGGAGAACCAAAACTCCATCAGCCTTACCAGGTCACTCATCAACAGGATCATCGCTCAGGAGGCAGAGGGCGAGATACACCAAACAGAAATAAGAATAATTAAAAGAAAAATTTCAGAAGAAAAGCAACAGGCCCAAAAAGACAAGCTGGACCGTCTTACACACCACCTGTCCACAGAAATGGGTAGAAAAATACACACAGCACAGGATGCAGGCGCCTCTAACTGGCTAACGTCATTACCAATCAGAGCAAAGGGCTTCAGCCTCAACAAACAAGAATTTGTCGACGCCGTTGCTCTGAGATATGGCTGGCCGATTGAGGGACTGCCTGATCTCTGTGCATGTGGATCACCAAATGATGTCACCCACACCATGACATGTAAAAAAGGAGACTTCGTCTGTATTCGACACGATGAAGTGAGGGATCTGACAGCCAGCATGCTCGGGGAGGTATGCCAAGACGTCACTACCGAGCCGGCACTGCTTCCCCTGGACGGCGAACACCTTCGGTACAGGACAGCCAATAC